>NC_056733.1:768109471-768114471 GCF_019279795.1 Protopterus annectens
AAAGTGTGTTTGTTAGTTTCGTGTTGTTATAAGTGGAGGAGAGGATGTTATTTACCTGTGCATTGTAGTTTTCGATGTTCTGGGATGGTGTGATGCAAAGTTTCAGTGTTTTGGGTTTTCGATCTTATGAGTTTTCAATGTTTTGGGTGTTCGATGTTATGGTATATATATATATATATATATATATATAGATGTATAAACAGTAGAGAATCTCAAAGTACTGAAATGTCGAATTTCAGTACTTCAAGACTGAATACACGAAAACTGAGGAAATGTCGAATCCGCTATTGTGGTGTCATGTTTGTGACATGCGGTGCAGTTTGTGGATTTATCTGGGGTTTTAGGTAAGTAGTGTTTGTGTGAGGGTACTGGCTAGGGATGTTAGTGTGTGTGAGTGTGTGTACTGGTGTTTTTTGTGTGTTTGTGTGTTTAGCGTGACCTTGGAGTTAGTATATATAAGGGGGGGGTGTGCAGGGTGGCTTGTCCCCTGCTTATAGCTAGGATAGGTGTGTGTGTGTGTGTGTGTGTGTGTGTGTGTGTGTGTATGTGTTATGTTGTGTTGTGTTATGTTGTGTTATGTTGTGTTTGTGTGTGTTGTTTTGTTTGTTTTAGTGCAGTTAAGAAGGTGTATGTGTGTGTGTGTGTGTGTGTGTGTGTGTGTGTGTGTGTGTGTGTGTGTGTGTGTGTGTGTGTGTGTGTGGTCGCGATTGTGTTATTCACGGCTAGTTATATATCCTTCAGCAGATAATAAATCATACATTTTTTCCACATAGTCTATGTGGAAAAAATGTATGATTTATTATCTGCTGAAGAATATGTACAGGTCTCGCTTAATGAACTTAATCAAGCATACCAAAAAGTAAGAAATCATTTAAGCGACTTGTTTATTGAAGGATATATAACTATTGAAATGTATCACTATTTCTCAATGCAGGCACCCCTTACTCCTATTTTGTTTGGGGTCCCGAAATTACATAAAAATATCTCTACACCGCCCTTTAGACCCATAATTGATGGCCGCAACTCAATAACTTACTCTTGCGCTAAATGGGTTGATAATAAATTAAAAGAATTCTTAAAAACTGAGGGCCAGATATGCAGAGATTCTTGGCATGTCCTGGAGAATTTGAACAACATTCCTTTTAACGCTGATTATATTTTCTTAACAGCAGATATTAAAAATTTATACACGGTAATTCCACAAAGTACCGGACTGGATTGGGTTAGAGATTTTCTATTATTAAAAAACTGTCCTGGTGATGATGTTGATTTAATCATTAACATTTTGGAACTAGTGTTAGAGAATAACTATTTTATGTTCCAAAAGGACATATTTCTACAGCGATCAGGCGTGGCAATGGGTTCCCCATGTGGGGGCAGTTTCGCCAACGCCGTAATGGCCTTTTGGGAGCATACATACCTTTTCCCTCACAATTTATTTCGTGAAATTAATGTTTGGTACACACGTTATCAGGACGACATATTCATGGTTATCACTGGGACTCCTGAACAGGCTTCACAACTTATAGATGAAATGAACTCTTTTTCTTCCTTTTTAGAGTTTACTTATGAATCGAGTAATAGAACAATCAACTTTTTGGATATCAATATTTCCAAAGACATGACACATGATGTCTTTGTTACAAAAATCTTTAGAAAACCCACATACAGTAATTCTTTTTTACATTTTACGAGCAACCACCCCTTCCATCAAAAGAAGGGGGTTGTCAAAGGACAATTTGTCCGAGCTTCTCGTATGTGTTCAACAGATGTAAATTTTGAAGAAGAATGTGAGAAACTATGTGAAATGTTCCACAATAGGGGATATCCAAACCAGCTAGTCAATGCAGTTTATTCTGAAGTAAGCAATAAAAGGAAGAATGGTCTTATTGCCCCCATTTTTCAAGGTATTGCCCCTAATATAGAAAAAATAAATACAAACATCCTGTATAATGACAACCAAAACAATGGAGGCATAACCAATAATTATAACACCAGTTTTCTTACACAATTTAATTCTAACATTGGGCAGATAAGAAAAGTGTTGACAAATAACTGGGAATGTATAATACAGAATGAAAAACTTTATTCCTTATTGGGCTCGAAACCAACTATAGTATACAGAAGGGGTTTAACCATTAAACAATTATTGGAGTCCCCTTCAATAACTTATAAGCCAAATAAAGGAATGATGAAGTGTGGTTGTTGTAAATATTGCAAGCACATACAGATTGGGTCTACCTTCACAGTTCGTGGTATAAAATACCACATTAATGACAAATTTAACTGTGAAAGTCAAGGTGTTGTTTACCTCGCTAAATGTAAAGACTGTGCTGCATATTACTTTGGAAAGACAGAACGTGCATTGAAGACACGTATATATGAGCATCTTTATGCCACATCTAAACAAAATCTGTCGAATGCGTTATTAAGCACATTAACGAAAACCATTCACACAGTTTTCTATTTAATGTTGTTGAAAAGTCCAAAGAAATCCCAGAGGAGGGGCATGGTGTTTAAAATTACAGGAACATGAACTCCTCTGGCAATTGAAAACAAACGCATATACATTCCCAGGAATTAATGATATGTGTTCCATAAAATGTCTCCTTAACATGAAAGCTTTAAACAGATAAAATATATTCTGTTTTGAAAAAATTAATGATCAAGCATATGTATTGCTTTTCTTTCTTTTGTTATTCATTCACTGTTGTCTATAGCATCAGAATATGGAATTATGTATTTAACAGACACTTAGTTATTAATGAATGTAGAATACATTTGAAACGATCTTTCATTCCATATTTATGATTAGGTACTAGTAACATATTTATAGTTATAATAATCTAATTTTGAAAATAGTATAAATATATAAGTAGTATTTCCTTATGTTGTATTGAAAATGTTCTTGCAAAGTGTTTTTGAAGTTATAATACACATAAAATACATTTATATACATTTCCATACATAATTTCTCTTGATATACGTGTGCATTTTTATAATGTAGAAATTTTGGTAGTTGGTAAAATATGTATGCAATCAAAGATTTTTGCAGATTTTTGCAGTCAGTTTTTGTATGTACTGTTTTTACTGAAGTTGCTTTGATCAACCCTGACTTAATTGGATAATTAATTAGATCATTGTTCACAAAATGGGTCAGCTGGGTGTTCAAAGCCTATATAAGTGTTTTAATATATTTCTGTGTTTGTCTGAAGAAGTGCATGTATTTATATGCATGAAAGCGCTTACAAGTAAAAGGCTACATTTGTTTTACTTCGGCTGGCGTGATTTGTGACCTGTTCCTTTCCTTGTGTATTTTACTGTCAATTTTGTGTTGTTTAAATCATTCCAGGTACACCTATATACATGCATATATATATATATATATATATATATATATATATATATATATATATATATGTGTGTGTGTGTGTGTGTGTGTGTGTGTGTGTGTGTGTGCGCGTGTATATAAAATATATAGCAGAAGGCATGCTTCGGGTATCTTACATTGCTTCGAGTGAAGGTGCTCAGTAAATATTAGAGTATATGGCCTTTATAAGAGAGCATCTTTCAATTTAATGTATTTTTTCTCTGTCTTTAATTTTACCAACTGACATAGCTCAATAACTTTTGTATTCTCAGAACCTCTATCAGATGCTCTAGATTTCAATCAGGACAACAATATTTAACACACAACTTCAGATGCATACCTTTGGGTATCTGTGATACTGACTAGAAGAAGGGTCGGAATTTCTTCAGGTATGATAGCATCCTTTAGAACTTCTGCACAGTTCCATGCAAATGAAACAATTTCAGATATATTCTGTTTACCTCTAATGACATACGTTCCAAGGAAGGACACTCTTTTAGCTTTGACAGTTGTCCTTTTAGAAGTAACAACTTCTAAATTATTTTAGTTAAATACAGACAGCTATTAGTGGTTGCTGATTCCTTTAAACCTAACAGGCCTGAGTGTGACTCATGTCACCATTGTTATACACAAAGTTCAACCACAGGCTCAATGTTTCATAGCATTATGGCTGCTAGCTTTATTGGCAGCTTTGACTGAGAAAGTTTTTATTACCTAATTCAAGGCAAATTAATTGTTATAGAGATGAAAGCTATGGAGTTTAGACAACACATGATTAGTAGGTACAGTAATGTAGACAAAACTATGGAGAGCAAATTGAATGATATCTTGTATGACCATTACATACAATAAAAGTTACAATTGTATATCATAAAAGTTGCAACCCACAACCTATGGTTTATTCAATTATGTAAAAGTGCATCATAAAATGCATTGAATACATATACTTTCGAGAACTTAAAGTATCAAAAACACATCCATTTACTAAGCAAATCTAATTATTTTCTTTTGCAATTGCATAATCAAATACTTTTATTATAGTCACACTAGCAAAATAATAGTGGCTGATCAGAAAAGAAAAACAAATAGCTTTCTTTTGAGATTGCACAAATAGCAACTTTTGCAGCAACAGAAACATAACAGCCACATAAATTCATACATGCTAACATGTTTTTACCTGGTGAGTTTACTCCTCACCCCCTGACATGGGAGTTTTGCCGACATAGCCTTAACTTATATACACCAACTCCGTGGTCAAAGAATTGCAACCAAGGTGAAATACTTTACAATTATGTTATAGTCAATTGATGGTGCGTTTGTCAACTATAGAATAAAATAATGAAAGCAGCAATCAGCAAGTAATATGGTGAAATCTGTATTCATCTAAAGCAGTTCTCAAGAAAATGATCTTAAACTCTATCTATCTGTCTATCTATCTATCTATCTATCTATCTATCTATCTGTCTGTCTGTCTGTCTGTCTGTCTATCTATCTATCTATCTATCTATCTATCTATCTATCTATCTATCTATCTATCTATCTATCTATCTGTCTGTCTGTCTGTCTATCTATCTATCTATCTATCTATCTATCTATCTATCTATCTATCTATCTATCTATCTATCTATCT
>NC_056733.1:768119471-768211971 GCF_019279795.1 Protopterus annectens
CAAAACACTGAGACCATAACATTGAAAACCCAAAACAATGAAAACTCAGAACACTGAAAGTTTGCATCATAACATAGAAAACTACAACGCACATGTAAATAACATCCATTCCACCTATAGCAAAACCAAACTAAGAAACACACTTTTTACTACGTTTCTGCAGGGGGCAAGCCCCCCACATCCCCTGTAAATTAAATATACCAATTCCTAGATCGCACTACAGTGGAAAAAAGTTAATTTCCTAACCCCACTATAACATGATCACCATACAGAATGTAACATATGGATGTGTTGCTTTCATGGAAGTTAAGTTAGTGTTCTGAAAAATATTGGGAAAAGTGAATAGGGGAAAAAGTGTTTATTTCGTCAATTTGTATGTGTTTTTAGGCCATACAGGTAAGTGAATTAGACATTATTTTTACATTCTGTATGGTGATCGTGATACAGTGAATTTAGGAAATTAACTTTTTTCCACTGTAGTGTGATCTTGGAGTTAGTATATTTAATTTACATGGGGTGAAAGGGGTAAACCCCCCACATTGGTGTGAGTAAAAAGTGTGATTGTTAGTTTGGAGTTGTTTTAGGTGGAGTGGTTGTTATTTACATGTGTGTTGCAGTTTTCAGGCTTATGATGCAAAGTTTCAGTGTTTTGAGTTTTTGTTGTTTTGGGTTTTCAGTGTTTTGGGTTTTCGATGTTATGGTCTCAGTGTTTTGAGTTTCAGTGTTATGACAATTCTATGTTTTGAAGTAGACCCATATGTGTGTATATATATATATATATATATATATATATATATATATATATATATATATATATATATATATATATACATGGGTGTACCTGAAATGACCTAAACAACATAAGATCAACAGTTAAGTGATCAACAAAAATATCAAACAGTAAAAAAATCTGAACTGAAAAATATCTAAACACAAAACACTAACAATACTGAAGTTATACTAAGAGAGGATTTATGTCCTTTCCCCACTGTTGTGCAACCTTAGAGTTTGTATATATAATTAGTAGGGGCGTGGGGCAATGGGGGCAAAATGTGGTTTGATTTTGTCCGATTTTTCAATTGTTTTATATGTGGTTAGATTATGTCACATTTTTCAATGTTTTTGTAGAAGACCAAGCCCCCTGTATGTCCCATATGAGGGGCTGCCCTTCCCATATCCTTGCTAGTTATATATATCATCTCTGAGGTCACACAACAGTGGGGAAAGGGCATAAACTCTGCCCTAGTATAACTTCAATTTTAGCAGCATTTTTCAGTTTGGATATTTTTCTGTCAATCATTTTACTGCCAATCTTGTGTGGTTTAAATCATTCCAGGTACACCTATATACATGTGTATATATATATATATATATATATATATATATATATATATATATATATATATATATGTGTGTGTGTGTGTGTGTGTGTGTGTGTGTGTGTGTGTGTGTGTGTGTGTGTGTGTGTGTGTGTGTGTGTGTGTGTGCGCACGTGTGTATATAAAATATATAGCCGAAGGCATGCTTTGGGTATCTTACATTGCTTCGAGTGAAGGTGCTCAGTAAATATTAGAGTATATGGCCTTTATAAGAGAGCATCTTTCAATTTAATGTATTTTTTCTCTGTCTTTAATTTTACCAACTGACATAGCTCAATAACTTTTGTATTCTCAGAACCTCTATCAGATGCTCTAGATTTCAATCAGGACAACAATATTTAACACACAACTTCAGATGCATACCTTTGGGTATCTGTGATACTGACTAGAAGAAGGGTGGGAATTTCTTCAGGTATGATAGCATCCTTTAGAACTTCTGCACAGTTCCATGCAAATGAAACAATTTCAGATATATTCTGTTTACCTCTAATGACATACGTTCCAAGGAAGGATACTCTTTTAGCTTTGACAGTTGTCCTTTTAGAAGTAACAGCTTCTAAATTCTTTTAAATACAGACATCTATTAGTGGCTGCTGATTCCTTTAAACCTAACAGGCCTGAATGTGACTCATGTCACCATTGTTATACACAAAGTTCAACCATAGGCTCAACGTTTCATAACATTATGGCTGCTAGCTTTATTGGCAGCTTTGACTGAGAACGTTTTTATTACCTAATTCAAGGCAAATTAATTGTTATAGAGATGAAAGTTATGGAGTTTAGACAACACATGATTAGTAGGTACAGTAATGTAGACAAAGCTATGGAGAGCAAATTGAATGATATCTTGTATGACCATTACATACAATAAAAGTTACAACTGTATATCATAAAAGTTGCAACCCACAACCTATGGTTTATTCAATTATGTAAAAGTGCATCATAAAATGCATTGAATACATATACTTTCTAGAACTTAAAGTATCAAAAACACATCCATTTACTAAGCAAATCTAATAATTTTCTTTTGCAATTGCATAATCAAATACTTTTATTATAGCCACACTAGCAAAATAATAGTGGCTGATCAGAAAAGAAAAACAAATAGCTTTCTTTTGAGATTGCACAAATAGCAACTTTTGCAGCAACAGAAACATAACAGCCACATAAATTCATACATGCTAACATGTTTTTACCTGGTGAGTTTACTCCTCACCCCCTGACATGGGAGTTTTTCCCACATAGCCTTAACTTATATACACCAACTCCATGGTCAAAGAACTGCAACCAAGGTGAAATAATTTATAATTATGTTATAGTCAATTGATGGTGTGTTTGTCAACTATAGAATAAAATAATGAAAGCAGCAATCAGCAAGTAATATGGTGAAATCTGTATTCATCTAAAGGGTCTATATTATATCCTCGAATGCTTATAAAAGCAAACGGTGATTGATCAAACTTATTTTCGCGAAACTGCAAAATATCGAAGCAGCAGAAACTCGAATTTTTTCCTAGGGAAAGAATTTGGTTTTCCATTTCTGTTGCTTCGGTATTTTCAGTGTTATGGTGGAAAGTTACCAGTCGGATTCAGGTAAGTGTGCGATTGTGTGGATGTGAGTGTTAGGGTGATTTAGTGAGTTAGGGTTAGGGCTCGGGTTAGGTGTTTGTGCGATTGTGTGGACATGAGGGTCAGGGCGGATTTAAGTGAGTTAGGGTTAGGGAGCGGGTCAGGTGAGTGTGTGATAGTGACGGACCTTAGGGTTAGGGTTTGGGTTAAGGTAAGTGGGTAGTTAGTGGTGTGTGCATAGTTTAGTGTAGGGTTAGGTATCAGATTTTAGGTGTATATGTGTGGATTTCTGTTTGTTTGGTGTGCTTGTGTTGTGTGTATGTGTTTTGGATCAGCGACCTTTTTTCCCAGGGAAAAAAAATCGCTGATCTGACAGTTCAAGATTGTAAGTATTCGCTTAAATTAGGTCGATCAATCAGCGTTCGCTTTTTTAAGCGTTCAATTATATAATATAGACCCCATCTAAAGCAGTTCTCAAGAAAATGATCTTAAACTCTATCTATCTATCTATCTATCTATCTATCTATCTATCTATCTATCTATCTATCTATCTATCTGTCTAATTTAAACATATAACTCTCTCTTTCTCTCTCTTTCTATGTATATTTACATTTAAGTGAAAATTAACAGAAAAGCAAATTAGACCATTAACTTGCTCTATGAAGGAGATGAAAGAGGCTATAAAACTTGGGAACAAAAGTTACACGTGAACTTCAGTAACATTTAACACTGCTCATGTTTACGCTCCAGTTGCATAAGAAAGAAACAAGAAGGTCTTCTCTGTCTACACTTGTTAATAACGTAATGCTGTACTTATAATGGGCTAATGTTCACTAGTAAGGTGCAACTAACAAGAGCAAGAAACATATATTAGGGAGCATGGCACCCTTTCTGGCAACTCCGTAAAAATGTCAAAAACTCAGACTTCTGGTGGAGATGAGAAGCAGCTAGCAGCATATCAAGGCAACTGCCCCCTAAAAAAGTTTCAAAAGTATTTAAGTATCATATCATGAATGAGAGAGGCAGGATAGGAAAACATAAATGGCACTGGGAAAACCATGAACTGGATCAGTCAACATTTCAGCTAGTCAAAGCATATAGGAAAAGGAAATGTGAGAGTTAATACTTTGATTCAACCATGTAGGACCGACCACGCTGAAATGAAAATGGAATCCCCTTCAATGACTTTAGAGAGGGGCATGGAGAAAGTAAAGAAGCTTCCCTTGATTGTGAATGAAATGACAAAAATAACCCACCAGCTAAATGCGATAAGAGAAAATACAGCATTATTAAGGAAACAAAGGATAAAGTATTGCAGTGTTCAAGTCAGCTTCAAGAGGTAGAAATTAAATCTAAGCAATGGATAATTAAATTCAGACTGTGGCATCCCTGTAAGAATCTATAAGATAACAAGTGCAGGGACCTTGAAGACTGAGCTCACCATAAAAACCTAAGATTTGTTTGTATGCCAGAAGGAGTGAAAGGTTTGGGCTGGTTAAAATATATGACGGAATAGCTGTCAGCATAGTCTGATCTTCATTTACAAGATACTGTGCTTGAGCAGTCCCACATAGTACTCCTGACAGTACAAGTGAGGAAAAATCAACCTTGATTCATCCTGGTGCTTTTTGCATCTTATTGAATTAAGGAGAAGGTGACATCATCCATTTGGGCCCCATGCCGACACACATGCCTTCTATGACAACTTTTACTGTTCCTTCAAATGACAGCAAAGACTTGCTTTCATGCCATTGATACGTGTTTACAGGCAGCCAAAATTCTAATTTCAGTTACTCTATCAGGTAGTTCTCTGGGTACTTTTCCAGGAGGTGCACTGAGCTTCCTGGATGCTGAGGAAACACTAAAGAGAGTGAAAAAAACAGGAAAGGGACTCCACCAGAGCAGCCTTCGACATCTCAAGGAAACATACAGCTGCTGAGCAGTTAGCAAGATTGAAGAGAACTTTCAAACCATTTGCACTATTGTGACACAGGTCACACCAAAGGCAATGACTTGCATTATCTCCAGGAGTCATCAATAGAGTAAGGGACATACAGATCATACTTAATTTTATTATTTATACAAACTGTGTGGAGGATCGTGATTAAATCCCTGTTGACTTGTACATTTATGTTTACTGATATTACTTATTTGTTCTTTTATACTAATTACTTCCCTTACAAGGATATTTCCTTCTGCAAATTGGAACTGCTGGTTTTTAACAATGCAGTGCTGAAAAAGAGCGAAAAATACTGTTACAAAACAGATCTAGGCATACTTATAACATTTCTTCTGGTTAATGAACTGCTAGCAAGCATATGCATTGTTTTTGAATGCCAAAGTACTCTGGTAAAGCACATAAAGGGGTGTAGCAAGGAGTTTTGAAACTGTATATCAACTTCCAAAATGTCTTTCCCCTATAGGGAAATATAGTCATGCATCCAACCCCAGACAGTGCATATTTTTGGAAAGTATATTTTTGCATTATGGAAAAAGGTCAGAAATTAGCCCTAAGCAAAAATCAATTTAATCCATTAAACATTCTGAACAAATAAGAGCCAGTCAATAACAGATGCTACCACAGAGCATGTGAAATATTCTTTTTTTTTTGTTTTTATTAAAGTCTACTCTATTTCATGTCACAAAGTAACAAAATTGTTTTTAGAAGCATAAGTCATGGAATACATAGGACAGAGCTGTTTATGCCCTTGAGGACATAGCAAGAACAATGATATTTAGTGCCATTTCCAGCTGAAGCTTGACAAATCACAGTTTTTCCTAACTGGAACATTTAGTGTTTGTTTATTTAACATTTGCTGACCAGGACAAAGCCTATTTTCAGTGGAAGCCCGGGGAGAAATGCTCCAGACACATGTTGTTGGATTCTGTGAGGAAACTGGAATACCCATAAGAAACCCACACAAATGCAGGGAGAACATGCAAACTCCACACAGAAGGCATCTCAGCCAAGAACCGAACCGAAGAACCTTTTGTTGTGAGGCGACAATGTTAACCGCTGCACCACTGTACCTCCCAATTTATATATGTATGTATTTATTCAGTTACAGGGTAGAGTACTAACCCAAATGGGCATTTTGTCAGACTAGCTGGTAGTTGCAAAGCAAAGTAACCAAAAACAGAATGATAAAGGTTGGTTTCATGCACAAATTCAGAATATGAAGGTAGAGATCAGAATGATAGAAACATTTATTTGTAAAGACCAGATGAAAAATAACATTTCAAATAGATTTAGTACAAATAGTCACCATAAAACAGTAAATGCACACATTTGTAACATTACAAACATTAAACTGAAAGTTTAAATACTGTTCTAGCCAAAGGTTTAAGTACAGGAAGTGAATCGTTGAGTCTAGAGAAGTCTTGTTATTAAACTGGTTAGAATCGCCACATTAGCTAGCTCTTTCTCAGCTAATTGCAATGCACTGACTTCTCTATAAGACAGAAAACTGCCCAGCCCTTAACAACTTAATACAACACTAACCCCTAAATATAATTTTACACTCTAGAGAAAAATTACTAATCGCTAAAACCAAATCATGTAATACGGTAGGTGAGTCTCTTTCTATTTAAATCGTGTAGCTATACTATAAAACCACATCCTATTACTACTGAAATCCATTCAAAATGTAAACTCATTTAAAACACGACAAAAACTTCACTTGTCAAATCAATGGATCTGCTTCTGTATATCTCTAGAATAAATGCCACTGTTGTCTTAAGCTTGCCATATCATAAAAATAATTTTTCTTCATTCAGAATTATATGTCCCACAACTAGTCTTCAACAATACCTGAATAGTTTTACTAGTAGCTTTCTGCCATATACATAATTGTTTAACACTGCTCAACCCAACCTTTATAATTGTAATGGACAATGACAGTCATTTATATATATATATATATATATATATATATATATATATATATATATATATATATATATATATAATTATCTATGAACCTGCTTTCTACCCCACCTCTTAACTACAATATTAGCATTTTCTGGCCTACCTATTTCCTTTCCTCAACTCCATTTCTAAGCACTAATCGCATGACCATTGATGGAGCCACTAATGCACCTCTTCAAATGCTCTGTGCTCAAAATCTGCTTATGCATAAGTATCTTTTATACTGTCATAGTTGTCTTTATTTCATATGAATGCAATCTAATTAGCAAATGAATATGCAATTATTAATCAATATTTGTTTACTGGGGTATTGCACTGATTAAGTTTTGACCAATTTCAGGCTTAGCCTAGATAAAATACAAAACATTTCACAAACAATACAGAAATGAAAGCAACAGAGTAGTTCAGACTAATTACACAGAAAAATGAAACTGCATATCCATTCTTGTGGACAAGCATAGTGCAATGTATAGTCAGCTAGGCTGTAGTGTACAATATATACATTAAGTTTCTAAAGTGGGCCAGTCTTTGTATTCTGTATATTACTTAATCCCTGGGATTCATTAATGCCTACACTAAGTGTATGCTGTTCTGAGTGAACAGACAACACAGACATCTCATACCTTCTTCCTCTTGTTTTTGGTTTTCCTACTGATATTCTTGCAGCTTTAAATATTGACAGGGATTCATAAAGGTTACCGCAACGTGTAGACTACATGTACACTTAGTGTAATCTTTCTGAGTGACTAGAAAGCAGAAAAAATGTGGTAGGGATGTTGTTGAATGCAGATTGTGTATACTTAGTGTATGCATTAAAACCTGGTAAACAAAAGTAAAATAGAATAAAATTATCAAGACTTTCTTGTGACTAGGGATCTGTAAAGATTCTTTTATAAGTTCCAAACAGTATATAAATATACAGATAAACAGATAGATATATGCACATTGGTACTGAAAACTAAGAAATCTAATTCTAGTTGTTTATTTACCAGATGTGATTGGGTAGGTCTATAGTTTACCATGTTGTCAACATAAAGTATGATAGGAAGTCTAAAAAGGTCATTGAGTGGTTTGTTAATAATTATTGGGAAAAGAAGTAGCAATAAAATCAATCTTGGTGGGACACCCTTTGATAGTGGTGAACAGCTGGAAGATTCTGAGTTTATTATAACTAAAAATATTCTAACATGAGTAGCTGCCAAACTTTTAAAGGGTATAAGAACTAATTTCTATTGCAGATATGGCATTGAAAAACATTAACTATGTTGGCACATTCTGTAAAAATTGCCCCTTTAAGATTACCTTTATCCATGTTTTTTTTTTCAAATATCACCTGGTAAGGTATAGATGGCAGTTGTAATTCTCCTACTTGCCCAAAATCTATGTCTAGGGGGGGGGGGGTGTATGGTTAAATACAATAGGACAACTTTCTTTAATATTTTCCAAAAAAAGGTAAGATGGAAATTGGTCTAAAGCCTGAAGCAGAGTCTGGCCTAGATATTTTGAGCAGAAGATGTAAAACATGCTTGCTTCTAAATGTTAGTCCATTTGTTAGTTGTAAACTGAAAATACCGCATAAGGGAGGTATTATTTATCTTAGGATCAATTTGGGGAGCCATGGATGGAGGCCATCTGAATGTGAAGGATATCTAATAGGACTTAAGTTAGTGTTGTTTCAATTTCTTCAGATTTTATTGATTTGAAATAGAAGTAATTTGTGTTGTCTAGAAATTTAGTAGTTTTCAGTGGTGAATATAAGTGGGCTGTACTTGTTTAGTGCAAATGAGTGATTTCTGTACAAAAGTCATTTGCAAACATGAAGCCTGAAAAGGAGATGATGGAATTTCCTGCTTTCTGTGTATATCTGGATGTGTGATTGTTTTAAATGATGAACAAATTTACAAAATTATTTAGGGTTGCCTTACCTAGATTTTTAATGAGATGCGGTGAGATTGTAGTATTTACTCTTCATCTTTTATTTTCAAAAGGATTATAGCCACACCTGACTGATTTGAACAGCTAGAGCAACAAATTCTTTTTCTGCACGTGATTACTTTTCTGTCAGTTTTTGTCCATTCTACTGTCCTAAGTTATGGACACCACATTGTCCTTTGTCATTACCTTTGCTGCTTTCATTTATTATAACTGTCTAGTATTTGGTACAGAGGGTTAAGGCTTTGAGCTATAGTTCCTGTGGTACAGGGTTTAATTCCCTCAGCTTTTATTTGCCTGTAGTGAGACCTTGAGCAAGTCACTTAACCAGACATTGTTCCAGGGGTGCATCATAAAGGGACTGTGTGACCAGAGGGTCTACCTAGTTATCAAATGGGTATTACTCTGGAATATCTGACCTTATTGCAGGCCCTCTCATTCTATTGTGGAACATTCTTGCATACAGTTTGTCACATTCACTTCAAGAAAACAGAGAAAACGTAATTTAATTGGACACAATTTATGACTACATTTGAATTTTCTGGGCCATATGTTATGCTCCTTGTGTCACGGATATACAATATCTGGGTGATATGGTTCAGGTCAGAGGAAGGTAGATCTACTGGCTTATGAGAACAGAGACAGTAACAGCTGATGGCACACCATTTATGACCCTGAGTTTATTTTCTGTGACACATATCTTCCTTGTGTCATAGATGTAGCATGGTCAGGTCAGAGGGAGGAAGAAATGTTTGATTCACTGATAGCTTAATGATACACTATTTAGGACCATGTGAAGCTTTTTTGTGCTGTATATCTTCCCTGTGTCATGGATATTCAACATTCATATTGCATAGTTCAGGTTGGAGGGAGACATGTTTGGCTCAGAAAAGAAGAAACAATGACAGTTTGATGGGACACCATTCAATAAGATGAAGGGTTTTTATTGTTTTGTCTATCATTCCCATGTCTTAGATATACAAAAGCCATGTGGTAATAATCCTGTATGTTCTGCTGCAATATTTTTTATTTTTTTTTTTGCAATTCCACTCCTATCCATTATGTGGCTAGTGCAGTGACATCTTGCAGACATGTATGCATTGGCAGTATTTCAGCTTGCCCCTTCCATTTGATGAGTACCCTTTGGGACGTTTACTCTCTCTCTCTTTGTCTCTCTCTCTCTCTCTTTCTCACTTTCTCTTCTCCTTTCCCCCTCTCTCTCTCTCACAGACCCTTTAATGACTAACTGTATTCCTAAACCTAACAAAATTGTATCTGTGTATCATTGAGCCAGTGCAGTTTTGCCATAAAGGAAGAACAACAGTTTGTATTTCTCTGTCTCTGTTGGATATTGAGAAAATGTAATATAAAGACTAGAGTTATGACAAGCAGGCTGCTTTTTACATAAGAATAAGTGATTCCTGATGGTCTGGAAATATTTATTGTGAGAATGGACCAAAAAGACTAAAGTTACATAAGTTCATGCAATATATAGTAAGAACTTCTGTACTAAGTTTTCTACATTTTAACTATGCACTTTCTTTTATTCCATGTTCTCTTTTTACCGCTGTTACATTTCTTAATTCTTGAAACTCATTTACTCAGCTTGCAGTATTTCAGACTTACTCTGTTTACTAAAATTGCAGCTTCTGTTTTTTTCACCAGTGTAGGGAGAACCAATTCCACTATAATATTACTTCAGTTCACTACATTCATATCTGATGGCCTAGAGCCTGCTTAATAAAGTTATCCATGGTGAAAAGGCCATTCTTAGGACTGACTCCTTTTTCCTATTGCCCTTCCCACTGGTCACTATCCATGATTCTTCACTAGCTTTTTACAGTCATTTGCCTAATAAATGAATCCAAGTCAAAACAATGAGGACCACTAAAGTTGTTCCACTAACATTGCAAGCAGTGTTTACCGAGACATGGTAACTCAGTTACTGCACAGTGGTTGACATTGTACAAATGTTCTAGAGCAGGTAATGCATTCCTACACCAAATCTGCAATTACTGAAAACCTGAACTGTTGCTGCAGGTAAACTAGCTTTTCACCAAGAAACTGAAAGACTGGTGGTGCTGCGGTAGCGTTGTCGCCTCACAGTAAGACGTTGTCCTGTTCGATTCTCAGCTAGAGCGTCTTCTGTGTAGAGACATGCGTGAATGGGCGTACCTTCGTTGAAGGTTGTGCATCAGAGCTAGCAACTCAGCACGTAAAAATCTACTGCCAATCATTAGCAGACCGGAGTTCCGCTGTGGCGACCCCTAACCAAGAAAAGCTGAAAGACACAACAACAGAAGAAAGTAAATTTAAAATCCCATCCACAGAAAAAAAAATCCAAGCTCCTAACTACAAACAATGTAAAAAACATTAAAATTACACTCTGGTCTATAAAACAAATCTGTGCAACTTCATGGAAATTGGTATTCAGTAGAACAATTCTGCTATTTCTTGATCTAACATTATTGGATCTGACAAAATAACATACCTCATGAACACATAGAGGGGAACTGGCGGGTACTGGTTAGCTTTACTTCTCCGTCTCACTGCTCAAAATAGGCTGGTTGGTCTGCATGATTGAATCACATACGCGCATTCAGGATTAGAAAACAATATTAAAATTATTAATATGTATAGAAATAAAAGAAAAATAGATATGGTTAAGTAGTAGCAAGAATTATTTAGAGGGTCAGACAAAGGTTAAGGATTTGCAGAATAAGGGGACATCTCACAGAACAAGAAGAGGCAGAACTGGAAAGTGCTAAACAGAAATTAAGGGACTATTGGGATAATATGTATGAGTTTAGAAAGCAACTATTTATTGATAATAACACCTGAGCACAAAAATTTTTAACATAATGACTTAGGCAAAAGAACACAGAAATGGTTGTTGCCAAACTCATAGAGTCTATAACAAGAAAACTGACCACAGATCCTGTACAGATATTTGATATATTTCAGAAATTTTATGAAAATATGTATAAAGCAAAGAAATGGGAAAATCAAGAAAGGGCATAAATGCAAATATTAATGGAAGACATAAAGGAGAACCGCACCCACAGACTTAAAAAACATGTTTACTTCATCATGCTTTGGTGTTTCCTACATACTATCACCACTCTGGGACTATTTACAGATTTTTAAATATTTTTATATGTAATTTCTGTGTCTGATCACATGGGATCTAGTATTTTGAAGTGATCCTGATTGTTTAGGCTGCCTCTATGTATTCCACAATGCAGTGCTTGTCTGTAAAAAATTACATCATGCAACCGTTTTGTTTTTCCCTAAAGCTCCTGTCACTGCACTGATTTTTATGTGCATACACTGCTGTCTTTCAGTCCGTTTTAAGTAGCATTTCATACTGTTCAATGACTACTTAAAACACAAACAGTGCAAATGCCACAGAACAGACTTCCAAAGTGCTTTTTACTGCTGCTTATTTTTGAATGGCTAAATTGCAGTCTTTTGTGAAGCCTGAATTGTACTATTTTTGACTCATCTCCCATCCCCCCTTCACACCTAACTTCCCTAGCTGTCAAAGTGCTAATGGTAATTTGAGCTGTTACCTACTGTGATTGACAGCTCAAGGCAGGAGACTTGACTCATATACTGTTTCCTTATTCTAGCCTTTGCTTTCTGTATGAAGGACCAGGGGGCTGTGACATCACAGCATGGGTGGGTTTTTAGGACAGTTGTTGTGATGTCAGTTTGGGGAAGGAATTGGCCAGAAAACTACCTGTATTCATTGTCCTTGATAACATCACTGAATTGGTGACTGCAGTAAGCTTTTCTAGGGAGGGATAAAAGGCACACTACAATAAGGTAATGTTCTAGTAGAAAGAAACAGTCGATTTAAAACATTTTAAATGTTGTACTGTTGTTTATTCATAGCAGGGACTGTAAAGAGGGAGAACGAGGACAGAGACATTGAGCATTTTATAACAGAATCCCATTGTTGTCCTTTAAATATGGCAATGTTAGAAGGAGATGAGGCTCAACAATTAACAGTTAAGATAGGAGGAGATGAGATAAAAATAGTGACGTGCAATTAATCTGCAGGAAAGTCTCCAGGAATAGATGGTATTCTTGTGGAAGTCTGAAAAGTAGGGGGGAGGAAAGTGCTAAAGATCTGGAAGGTTTTGTTTAACAGTATTTTAAAAGGAGGGAAGCCAACATCCTGGAAGAAAGCTGTGCTGGCTATAATACTTAAAAGATGATAAAGACCCATCAGACCCAGCTTCAGATAGGCTCATTTCAATTTTAAACCATGATTATAAAGTGTTTCTGTCCTTGATAGCTAAAAGAATGGCAAAGGTATTGCCAAAATTGAAAAATATGGATCAATGTAGTTTTGTGGATGGGAGGCAAACATTGACAACATTAATAGAACAATGATGATTCAGAGGGAAGCAGAATATAAGAAAATGCTGCTGTTGCTGAGTCTTGAAACAGAGAAAGCATTTGACAGAGTAAGCTGAGATTCATGAGGGCAATGGAAGCATTTGTATTCCTTGATACAATAATAAGGTTAATTAGGAGGCTATATGAGTGATCAATGGCAAAGTTTAAAGTAGCGAAGTGTTCCTCTCTGATGAGTTATGTCTGAAGAAAGGAAAGAAGCAAAGGTGTCTTATTTCCCTTTGTTATTTGCATTATATTTAGAATTATTGGTAAAGAAAATAGGGAACTCAGAAATTCAAGGATATAATTATATGGTAATTAAGAAAAGATGGCTTTATTTGTAGAAGACATTATTTTGTACCTGATAAAACCAGAAAAAGACATCTCAGTGTTGTAATACATTCTGAGACAGTTTCAAGTCTTTTTGGGCTACAAAATTAATGAGGGTAAAACAAAGACTATAGATGTAGACTATGTATCCACACATGAATTCATTCAACAGTACCCACATTTATGGGACATGATAAAATGAAGTATTTAGGATAATGGATTAAAAGGATTCTGTTATGGCAGCTAAGGATATGTGGGAAGAGACAAAAAAAAATACAAAAACTGAGAAAATGGAAGCTCTTGTTTTTTGAAATGGATAACAAGCTACAAGCAGTGAAAATGTTTTAGTCCCTTTAGGTTTGTATACAGGTCTGGCACAAGTTTGTCAACTAGAGGGGACGTTTTGGACAGTGATTAATAAAGAGTTGAAGGGTTTTATTTTGGAGGGGAAAAGGGCAAGGGTCAAGTTGGATAAGCTGATCCTTGCAATAGAACAAGGTGCTTTAGGGTTACCTGATTTGAAGGGATATTTTAGAGCTGCATGGTTTAGGCTCATATACATAACACAAGTGCAAACATATAATTTAAAGTGGAAACGGGAGATGATAAAGCAGGGGGCAATTCAAGAAATAAGGAAAAAGTTGAATTTTGGGTGCAGATCCTTTAAGAGAAAATGGCAACAGCCATACAGAATATTGGCGGCCCAAGATAATGGACTACATCCACATTGGTTTACAAAGTCCACTGAACATGTGGGAGAAACAGACAAATGTAGGTTTTGTAAAACAGAGATGGAAACAGTTACACACCTTGTTGCTGGTTGTGACATACTAATGGCAGAAGGACTGTATACTGAAAGGCATAATAATGTGGTAAGACTGTTGCACTGGGGATTATACAAACATTATAATACTGAAGTAATTGAAAAACACTGGAAACATGAGCCACAAAGCATCATAGGAAATGATAAAGGCTACATCACATGGGATCACCCATTACTAACAGTTCAAAAGATAGATGTGAGAAAAAAAGATATAGTGGTCCATGAAAAGAAGACAAAAGTAGCACTGATCATTGAAATCGCTACACCCAGTTACTACAGTGTCTTGTGTACAGAGAGATATAAAGTCATAAAATGTCAGGATTTGCAGGCAGAAATGAGAGCGATGTGGAAGAAAGATACCCAGACAGTTCCAATAGTAGTGGGAGCAACGAGTCTTATAAAAAAAGAATCTACAATCGCATTTAGATATGTTACTAATACATGTAACACTGTACAAATTACAGACGGAGTCTTACTGGTCACACTGCAGGTGCTGCGAAGAGCACTTCTGGCTGACATCAAAGATTGAAACTATGCTAATTTCATGAACTTTAATCATACTTTGACATAGGAATGGGGTCCATTCCCATCATGGTATTAAAACCTCAAATGATTTGGAGAAATTAGAAAATATTATATTCATAATATAGCAGAAAGTATTCTAAGAACTAAGCCAACATGAGAATGGAGAAATGAAAATTTTCAGATAGGGAAGACTGCAATTAGGGGTACAGAGAATAGGCAAGAGTGGGCTGGAATTTACTGGAGAAAACTGGTAAAGGAGCCAAGCTGCTGTCAGCAAATAACTAGAGAGGGGAAGGTAATAGAATGGGAAGAGGCCAAGAAGACATTTGGATTGGAGGATAGAGATTGCCTTCCCTATCAGGTATTAATATTAGAGTATGGCAAAGAGAAAGGGATAAGCAAATGCTAGGTGAAAGATCTGTTATGGTTGAGTTTTTAGTTGAATCTAGAAAAGAAGCTGCTGTTTTAGTAGGGCATATCAAATATTGCACAATAAGAATAGAAATCAATCAGAGGAGGTTGGAAAAGATTGGAATGTGAGATTGGATAAGCAGTTCACAAGGATACAATGAGAGGACATATGTATGGCTCCAAATATGCAATAAAGTCTAGAAGATTTATGATTCTTGCATGGAAGCATTTGCATGGGTACTTTTATACTTCAAGCAAACTCTAAAGAATTTTTCCTGCTGTAAATGGTAAATATTGCAGGTGAGATGTGGAAGAAGGAGGTAACTGGAAACATAAGTATTGGGAGTGTAATGAGCTGTCAGACTTTAAAAATTCCTTACAGAGTACTCTGTCAGAAACATTGGGTGCGCAAATGGATGTAACTAGGGAAATTATTTTTTTGAGCTGGACGGGATCTGAATTTCCTAGACATATTAATATCTTGTAAAGTTTAAATCTGGTCACTGCTGAATAAAAACAGTTACTAGAAAATGGAAATTACATTCTAAACCAACTGTATTTCAAGTATTGAATATTGTAACAAAGATAAAAGAACTGGAGGTGGGACCTTTAGAAAAGGTTAGGAGCAAATTACATAAAAATGGAAATTGTGGGAACAATACATTTAGAATTATGTTTTGGAGGAGGAATGAAGTTTAGGGAAAGGCAGGAATTTATCAATTTATGCAACGAAGGATTGATGATAATTATGCAAAAGAATATATGTGATATATAATGTCTGCAACTGGGAATATATTAATATGGTTTGTTTTCTTTTATATAAATGCAGATTTGCCTACATCTTAAGTGAAAATTCAATAAAGGTGTTAAAATGTATAATATGTAGGGATGTTGATTCTGGCAGGTTTGGAATGTATAAAACTTCAAGACAAAATACAAAATATGTTTTTTCAGTTCCTGCTTATAATAGTTCTTTATAATAAGAACTTTTGTTTCTCTCCTAATTTGAGGTGAGCTGCCAAGCACTGCATACCTGCATAGCAGAATTACTCAAAAATGGCTAAGTGTACGGATCCTTCAACACTAAAGAAGTGACTTTTTGAGTTAAATTTGAAACATGAGTTGCCTGTCCATAGTATTTTTTTCATCTGGATGTAATTTTGCTGTTTTTTTTAGTAATGTAAGGGGAGATCACATTGTTCTAAGTGTTGCTTTGCAAGAAAGCTAGCTAACACTGTAAGTTTCTAGTAGACATTTGTTCTATCTTGCTTTAAGTTGTGTTGTACCTTGCGGCTTAGAATTTATCTGAGCTGATCTGCCTGACACTAAATCATCTGTTTATGTCAATCCATGGAATGAATCATATCCAAAGTCATAAATACAGATGTAAGCAACATTACTGATATTAACCCAAACAAGTTTGGATTTATTAAGGGTAGATACTACCAGCTAAACCAGGTAAGCTTCTTTGAAATGTAAACTGAAGCAAGGGAAATGGTCTTTCAGTGCACACTACCTCTACTGATCTATCCAAGGCTGGTGATATCATCCTCAACATTGGTATATAGACAAATTAGTAAAATTGAATAGAAACTGCTATATTGTCTCAAGACCAAATTGAATATCAGATGGAAACTAGATTGCAAAAGTTGAGGGTACCCTCTCAAAACATAAAACTATCACTAGCAATGTCTCACAGATTTACTGCAGGGACATCTTCTCTTTGGCATCTATTTAGCAGAGGCTTGGGCCTGTGGGTAGTATTATTTGACCTACTGATTTCTAATTACACCAGTAGGGGTGTAATTAAACACATAGCTAATGTTCATAAAATGGCTTTGAACTGAATGTTAACAAAATGCAGGAAGGTGCTGTTTGGCAAGCCTGTCTTTCCCACTTTCCATCATATAAATGATACTCCTTGGCACATATGTGGATAATTTACTGCCATCTGACTGCCATATCTCCACCATTGTTTGGAAGTACATCTTTCATCTGTCTCAACTGATATCCAAAGGAGTTTCCTTCAGATCTAAACATGTCATTATTTCACTGTAGTGTTCCCTTATTAGACATGTTATTAAACAAAGCAAATTATCTAACTAGAAAGACCAGAGAAATTTCTATATAAGAAATATGATATGAGCAATCATTTTATTTTATTTATTTAATATTTTATTTTATTGAGCTTGTTTGCAGTGGAGCACTGATTATTCTGAACAATTTCAGTCTTGACCCAGGAGAATTTACAATATTTGCAATGATGCGTACAGTTGGCATAATGGTTAAGGTCTTTGCCTCCCATGTACAAGGTACAAGGTTTGATCCTGACCTCCAACCAATGCCTGTTTGGAGTTTTCTTGTTCTCTCTGTGTCTCCGTGGGGTTCCTCCCACATCCGAAAAACACGCCGAGTATTTCCATCTCAAACTCACCAATGAATGGCGGTCTGGGCAGCAGCACAGACTCTATATGGTGCCATATAGGGGGAAGAGTTTTACAGACCAACTGCTTTGGGCATCTCCTGTGATGCACAGTATCCTTAAGATAGGAGAACACAGATTACAGACTGGGCACCGTGGCAGTGCTAGACACTTGACAGTGTAAAAGATGGCTCTAGGTGATTCGGTCATGTTGACTAATGTCACCAAAATGGGCATGGGTAGTTACTGGTAATAAGTGGGTTGAGGCCCAACCTATGCCAGGGGCCCATGCTAATGGTGGAAGGGGTATATGTGCCCCTATTGGTCAGTGTGTGCCCACCATAAAGCCCAGCAGTGCTGGGTCAATAAACTACTGGCTGTCCGGTGTCTAGTTGCCCAGGCTGGGTTACCTGAGATAGCTCTATTGAGCAAAAGCTGGACATAAAACCAACCAACCTGCAAAACATGAACTGAGAATTGCTATGCTTAATGTAGGTTCACTGACAGGGTGCAGCTTGGAAGTGGATGACATGATGATACGGAGGAGGCTGGACATCCTATGTATCCAAGAGCAAGATGGAAGGGGAGTGCAGCAAAGCCACTTGGCTTGGCATCTAGACTCTACTACTCAGGTGGTGGACAGGCTAGAAATGGTGTAGAAGTTGTGGTGATAGAGAGACTTCACAAGGCAGTGAAGGATATCATCAGAATTAATGATAGACTAATGGCAATCAGACTCCAGTGTAATGATAGGAGAGTATTCATAATTTCAGCCTATGCCCCAACAGCAGGGTTGTGATAGTGAGGAAAAGAGGACATTCAGACAGCAGATGGAGGACCTACTAGATAAAGAAGGACAACATAAACTGGTGTTGATAATGGGTGGCTTGAATGCACATATCGGGCAGACAGAAAAGGATATGAGGTCTGCCTGGGTCTACATGGGGGGGGGGGGGGCAACAGGAATAAAGAAGGAGAAGCCATTCTAGACTTCTGTCTGGCAAATGGCTTAATAGTAGCCAACACATGGTTCAGAAAGAGAGGCAGTCACAAGATTACATACGAGAATAGCCAACATGTAACTCAGGTAGACTTCCTGCTAGTAAGGAAAAGGCACTGGGGTAGAATCCATGATTGCAAAGTCATCCCCAGTGAAACAGTCAGTTCACAGCATAAACCACTAGTTGCCTAAACCACTAGTTGCCTCAATGAGCTGCAAGTAGTGGTCAGAGAAGGCTCTAATGTCAACAGAGACCAGGCTGAAGACCTGGAAGTTGACTGGAGAGAAAGTACAGCAGTTCAAGAAATTACTCAGGGCTCTAACACTCCAAGAAGAGGAGGAAATAGGTGGAGTAGAACAAGAATGGCAGTGCCTAAGAACAGCATGTCTTAGGACTGCAGAAAAGATATGTGGCCAGGCCAAGTATGGAAATAAGGTACATAAGGAAAGCTGGTGGTGGAATGCAGAAGTCCAGGAAGTCATCAAAAGAAAGAAGGAGTGCAGGAAGAAGTGGGAGATAGAAAAGACTGACCAGGCTAGGAAGGACTACTGGTTGGCTAACAAAGAAGCTAAGAAAGAAGTTGCAATAGCAAAGAATAGGGCATCAGAGGCACTGTATCAACTTCTGGAAAGTGACTCAGTAAGGGGCACAAAGAAACTTTATCAGGTTGCAAAGCAAATACACAAAGATAAAGAAGATAGTCAGACACCCTTCATAAGGGATGCCAGCAACAACCTGCTCACCAGTCCACAGAATATCAAAGGCAGATGGAAGGAGTATTTCCAGCAGCTTCTGAATGAAGAAAACCCCACAGAAGCTGTACTGCCTCAGAAACAGCCTACAATGAGAGAAGAAGCAGGGCTCACCCTAGAAGAAGTAACAACAATAAGGAAAAGGAAGTCAGGGAAAGCAGCAGGCTCAGATGAGGTCACAACAGATAGGATAAAGATGCTGGGTGAGATAGGGGAGAAATGGCTCCTGAGGGTACTCATAGCAGTGTGGAGAGAAAGGTATATTCCAGATGACTGGAATATAAGCATACTCATGCCAGTGTACAAGAACAAAGAGGACGCCCACAGCAGTACAGAGGCATCAAACACCTATTAGATTGCATGAACGTTCTGGAGAGGGTGACTGATAAACAGATATGCAGAGTTGTAGAATGGAAGATGGAAGATGAGCAGTTCAGATTCAGATCAGGATGCAGCACAATTGACCCAATGTTTGCAGTGAGACAGATACTTGAGAATAAGCTAGAGATGAGGAGAGAGTCAAACTGAGCTTTCCTAGACTTAGAGAAAGCATATGAAAGGGTCCCAAGAATGCTGATCTGGGCAGTACTGCAGTGGTTTGAAGTTCCAGAAACACTGGTAGAATTAGTGCAGGCTATATACAAGGACCCAATGACTCAAGTACAAACAGTGTTTGGCCTCACAGAGGGGTTCCCAGTGGGAGTGGGTGTACACCAAGGTTCAGCTCTGACCCCACTGCTGTTCATACTGGTGATGGACTACACTAGCAAACAGGTCAGAGGGACAGATCAACAAAGTTGCTGTATGCAGATGATGTGGCATTACAGGCAGACTCTGAGCAAGAACAGCAAAGTATAGGAGAATGGAATGCAAAACTGAAGGCACATGGGATGAAACTAAGCACAGATAAGATGGTGGTAATAGCAGCAAGATGGAGAAATCAAAAGAAGCTGAGAATAGAGATAGAAGGGAAGATAGTGGAACAGGTAAACAGCTTCAAGTATCTGGGAGGGGTGGTTGAGAAGAAGGGAAGTCTGAATGAAGAGGTCAAAGCTAGAATCAGAGGGGCTGCAGCCAACTGGCATAGAGTGTCAGGTGTAGTCTATGACAGAAGAATACCAAAGAAGCTGAAAATTAAGGTGTATAAGACAGTGGTGTGACCAGTACTACTGTATGGTACAGAAACCTGGGCAATAAAGGCAGAACAGTTGAAGAAGCTAGAGGTGATGGAAATGAAGTACCTGAGAAGGGTGGAAGGATGCACACTGTGGGACAGACAAAGAAATGAGGATATTACAGTGGTTTGGACACGTGCAGAAAAGCAGAAGACAATCTAGTGAGGAAGATTTGGGACAGACAGGAAGAAGGTAAGAGGAAGTGAGGACGTCCAGCAAAGAGGTGGATGGATTGTGTGAAAGAAGATCTGCGACAGTCAGGCATGAGTGTTGAAGAAGGCAGGAGTGTGGCACTGAATCGAGAGAGTTGGCGACAGTTAATACGATACCCCGACCCCATGTAGAAAAAATGGGAAAAAGCAGGCTGATGATGATGACAATGACATGTACCTAACAATAGCTCATTGTCACAGTAGTTGTAAAACAATGACGGTTACATATTTACTATGCCATAATATACAGTGGTTGCAACCTCATGATGTAACACTCCTGAAATTTAGGTGAAAAAATGAAAGGCATTATGGAAGTGAAAAATGCAGGAAAAGTAGAGCTAGTCTAGGTTATATGGCCCAAAAGGCAAAGTACAATTTGCTTAGACTAAAATTATTTCTTTATTTTTTGGGTGATTTTTTTTTTTTTTACTCAGTGGAGAGGGCTTCTGACAGGGAATTTTCACCATTGGATACAGGACTGGGATTCTTTCAAATATTTCTTGGCCAGGAGTACTCAACACTTTTTAGCCAACTTGTTATGCAAATATAGAATTAGATTAGAGTTCTACAAGCTGAGCTTAAGGAGGACAAATTGCAGGAGGCCAGAAGGAAATTAAATAACTATTTTTGGTACTTACGTATTATCGCAACCACATTTTCCGATGTGCTGGACTTTCTTCTCTTTTACTCAAACAACAACAAGGAAGTGTAATCAGGAAGGGTAGACTGTAAAAAACTCTTCTGGGATGTTGGTGGTGGCTTTTTAAAATGAGTAAGGGTTCAAATTTGAGGATTTGTGGCTAGCGTGCTTGAAAGACATCAAGCATTGAATTCAGTGAGCGATCACAGTGGCTGTCTGTATATATGTACGTTGGCCTGAAAGGAGTGTGGGCAGTCATAGCGTACGATGTTAGAAACACACACACGCACACACACACACACACACACACACACACACACACACACACACACACACACACACACACACACACACACACACACACACACACACACTCACACTTCCAACGAATTAGCTGCTTTTGAGCACACTAGCCACAAATCCTAACATGTGCAAACCCTTACTCATTTTACAAACCCACCACCAAGATCGTGTTTTAACAGTCTGCCCTTCCCGATTACTTTTTTAAAGAAGTTAGACTGGGTACTGCTTTGCTTTTCTTTCCTGATGTTTTCCGTTCTCAGGGCAAAGGCTGAGAAAAAGGAACGCGGAACGTGTTTTAAGTGGAATGGGGGACTTGCTTAACTGACATCTTGAGATGCTGGCAGTAAATGGAGAAACCTATTTTCAAACCTTATTTTTTCAGCCATTGAAGTGAAAAATCATCTTAAAAACAAGAACACATTAAAGAAAACATGTCTCTGAGGGTTTGTCATACTCATTGGTCCCAGCTGACACAAGGAGAAGCAACCAGCATTAGCGTGAAAATGTGGTTGCGATAATACGTAAGTGCCATATTTTTCATATGAGGTTGAGCAAGCCTCTATCACTTAGAGTTAGAGGTTTTGACTTTTCCTGAACAATGCTAAATAGTTGTCTCTTCATCTTTATAAACAGATACTTGATAGAATACTTTTGAATGTGTGGGACCCAAGATTGGGTAAGGTTTTGACCACCCCCATGGAAACTGTATTGATTTTTAAAAAGTGCTACACTAAGTGAGAGAAGCCCTGTTATCAGTCAGTGACTGCAAAGAACTTTTGGCTTCCCTTCCCTTGTTGAGGTTGGAATCAAAGAAAGCCAAAACAACTTTGGTAATGTAGATAGGATCATAGGATCATATGAGTTTACTAAGCTATTGAACTGGAGGTCATTTCAAGCCTAGCCATTTCATCCTGATAGTCAGTACCCAGGATTTTATTTAGTATTATATTTACCCATGTGCAAGAGAGTTGTGGGCACTATCCCTGGTAAAAATTTACAGTGCCCCATCCACTCATCCAGGTTCTTCTTGAACAGTGTCATAGAGGTGCTCTATTTCATGTGAATTGGTAGCCTATTCCAAGATGCAGCAGTCACTGGGAGACAAATTTGTCCCTCCAACATGTCCTATTTAAGTCACAGGCCATATTTAGGTCCCTGGAATGGGTATCTATAGTCCCGTTTGATTTATGGATGTGCAACAAGTTCATTAGATTTAGGTCTAACGTTGCTCTGTAAGCCAGACATACGTCTCCATTAAGAAGTCTATACAATACAGAGTACAGTGACAGGGTCTTTAGCTGGTCTGTGTAAGGCATGTGCAGGAGTCCCTTGACCTTCTTTGTTATAAACCTCTGAAATCTCTCCAATTGCTGCAGGTGCTTTGTACAGTACATGGCAACTGGGGCATTATACTGAATTATAGGCCTGATTAGTGAGGAGTATAGAGGGGTTATGACCTCCTTTGCTCTCAGGCAATGCCTTTACTAATCAAGTGTGCTATTTAGAAGGCCTTCCTTACTACAGTAGATGCATGATGGTCAAAGTTAAGGTTGCAGTCAACTTGTGATCCCTGATCCCTTACCACTTTGTAGGTACTTAGGGTATTGTTGTTGATTTCATAGTGTGAAGGGGCATTGTTTTTGCCCAAGGGAATGATGATGCAATTCTTTACATTCAGTTTGAGACCGGGACTAAGACACCAGTCACTGGTATCCATAAGACCTTCTTGAAGTGTATTGACATCATCTGGGGATCAAATAATTGCACATAGTTTGTAGTTGTCTGCAAACTTTGTCAGCCACAACCCCCTTAGTTTTGGCCTGAACTTCTGAGAATTATATAGCAAACAGTAGGGGGCCTAACACTGATTTGTGGCATCCCACTGGTGACAGGTCTGCTGGTTGATATGGAGTCACCCACTTTGATAATGTGTGCCTGGTTTGTGAGCCAGCTGGCAACCCATCCTACAACAAAGGGATTTACATTCAGTTTGCTAAGTTTGTCAGTAATGCCTGAGTGTGGGATTGGTTGAAAGCTTTTCCAAGTTGAGGTATGCACAGATTTTCCCTCATCAGTAGCCCTGGTCACATTTTCAAAGAAATCCACCAGATTTACCATGCAGGATCTGCCCTTGCCAAAGCTAAATTGGGTTGGATCCAGGGTTTGGAGGTTGCCCATGTCTTTATGTATGAGGTCCATAATCATATGTTTCATGGCCTTACAGATGAGGCCAGTCAGGTGCATGGGTCTATAATTCCCCAGGCCTGTTGCTAGGCCCCCTTTCTGGAGGGGCAAAACTGTTGCTGTTCTCCAGTCTGCAAGAACAAAGCCTGTGGTTAGGCTATGATTGAAAAGGGTACTTAGTGATGATGCTAGTTCATGTTTTAGCCTGTTTGGAAGACAGCCTGGGATGCTGTCTGGTCCCATAGGGGCTGTGCTTTTGCCTTGGACAAGGTTTTAATGACCTGTTCTTCAGATATGTAGAGTGGGGGTGTGGGTTTGGGGTAAGGTTTGTGATAAGTTTGGAGGGATAAGGGAGTGAAATTTTTGCCAAAACTATCCTTTAGCAGGTTTGCTATGTCTGAGTGGCCAGTGTGTGTGATACCTTTAGTCACAAGTTCAGCACATGCTTGGGTCCTACCTTTTAGGCTATGTACTTAGCTGTAAAAGGCCTTATGGCTATTCTTGGCTGTGGTTGATAAGATTTTCTCAAAGATGCCCTTACAGGACTTGACATGTTGTTTTATTTGCCTGTAGAGGCTGAGGAGGGTGCTTTTCCATTGTTGGGGCCTCACCTTAGTTTTCTTATGCAGCAACTTTTTGCATTTGTTGTAAAGTTTGTTGATGCTGGATGTTCACCATGGTGGCTTGTTTTTACTTGGGGCTCTGGCTTTGATTCTGTCTGGAACAGCTGAGTCTATACACTTTTGCAAGTGATTGTACAGGGCTTTAGTCTAAGCCTTGGTGCAGTTACCACGTCCAGATGGGGGTGGGGCTTGGAATGCATTTATACCTTCCCCTAGGAGGGTATAGCTTGCCTTGGTCAAGTTTTTTAATCTGACTTCACCCTTTCTGAGTTCTGGTATTAGTGCCAGCTTGAAGGTGATTGAGTTATGGTCTGATTTAACTAATGAGTGTCTGACATTGCAGCAGTGCATCTCTTTGTCATGTTAGTGAGGAGCAGATCTAGTATGTTTGCTCCTCTTGTTGGGGTTTGAACAATTTGTTCCAGGGCATCTGAGTTAATGAAGTCAAGGAACTTTTGCGCTACTGAGTCAAGGCTAGAGTAGGTTTCCCAGTTGATGGTGGTATAATTGAAATCCCCAATATGTAGAGTGTTTGGGAATATTTGAATTGACTCCAGTTTGGTCAAGTAGGCCTCATGCCTGTAATGACCCATTGAGGGGGATCTATAACTGGCTATGACATGAATGGAGGTCTTACCCACAGTTACCTGAACTTGGATTAACTCCATGGAGTTGTCCAGTCTAGCTAGAAGGGAGATGAATTTATCTCTAATATAGATAAAAATACTGCCTCCTTTGGTTCTCACACATTCGTTTTGCCGTCTGAAGGTGTGGAAGGCATTGTAGCATTGCAAAGCCGAGGTACTCTCTGTGGCTTTGAACCAGGTTTCTGTGACTGCATAGACATCTACATCTTCCAGTGATAGAAGTGCTTCCAGGGTGTGCAGTTGATGGTTTAAGCTCCTAGTGCTTAGCAGCATAACCCTTATTTTGTTATAATTGGCAAGTTTCACTTCAGTAACTTTGTTTTCGAGACCTTGCCTAAAAAAGGAACTATAAGGGGGCAAGAGTCTTTGCCAGCAGCCAAAATCCTATTGGTGCCAGTTGCAAACCATCTCTGGCAAAGTAGCGATGTTTGTCAACTATGACTTCCCAGGCTGACAGAAACTAGATCCCCTTTGAATGACACCAAAAACTAAGACAATTTTTGAAATCAATCTTTTTTCGTTTATACTTTAACATAATTCTAGGTGAGGGTAGTATGCTGCTTAAAGCTAGGGACATACCTGCCTGGGACACACACTCAATGAGCTCAATCATGTCTCTCTTCATATAGTCCAATGAGGTACATCTCAGGTCATTCACTCCAACATGAACTATGACAGAGTCATAATGGTGTTTGTTGATGAGAGACCTGAGTGAATGGGTGATCTAACAAATAGTGACACCAGACAGGCAGCTGACTGTGTCTTTCTCCTTGTCCATCCCGGTGAGTGGGACATCTGCCTATCTCACTATGGAGTCTCCAATGACAAGAAAATTAATTTTTGAGTGTTACACCTTACAGGCTTGGTAGGTGAGACACTGGTGTTACTATGTGTCATGGGTGCTGTTTAAACTGTTTTAATTGTAGCAGTCTTGTATTTTGAAGGTTTCTGGTGTTTCAGTAATTTTTTTTTTTGAGAGAACTTCCGCGTATGTTGATTTTTGTGTTTGATGCATACTATGTGTATGAGTAGTGGTGCTATGTACATGAGGAGTGGTGGGTGGGTTGACAACCTCTTCAGTGTTCCTGTTTCGAGTTTGAGAGAGCAGGGATTCAAGATTCTTTGTGTAGATACATCTCTCGCACTCTGTACTAGACTGAGTTATTAGTAGAGGGTTGTCAGTGCACATGAGGCAATTGCTACACTGCCTCAGGAGATCCAAGTCAACAAGGATAGCAGGAGAAACAAGGGTAGTCAAACTGTCCATAATGGTAGGTTGAAAAACTGTTATCACAAAGGGGGGGGGGGCTTTTCAGGTCTGATCAAGGAGGAGCTCAGTAGATGGATATTTCCGCTGATTTTTTTTTCCACTGGTGGTTTAATAGGTCACAGTTCACTAGCAGTATTTCCTAGACTGAAGAAGTACTAAGGGTGAGCACTACACTAATGTGCTATAGCTGTATCTAAGGGAAAATTTGTTGAATTTATCTATCCAGCTATGGCACAAAATTGCATGGCACTGAGCGGTGCTGCGCAACATGTATACAAGCAGAAAGCAGGGCTTAAATACTAGAAGCTAAAAACTTTAAAAAGAATTTTAAAAATTCAAAAGGATATCAGTACATGGGGAATCTCCAAACTCTTGGAAGGAGGCAGTCATGTCATGGTACTTTTATGTTAATTTAGTAAAAGAACCTTGTCACCCTACTTCTTATAGGCCTATTGCAATTTAAACCATGATTATAAATTGTTCATGACAGTGTTGATAGCCAGATTAGCTAAGGTTCTTCCCAAGCTAGTTGATTTAGACTAGACAAAGTTTATTAAGGGTAGATCTATGTCAGATAATACAATCAGAGCAGCATTGATGTAAGACAGCACAGAGGTAACAGGACAGCCATTGTTGTTGACCAGCTTAGATCTGAAAAGGCATTTGATATCATCAGATGGAGACCTCATTAAACTGTATGACTCTTTGTTGTATAGGGGCAAAACAACCCTGGGAGACCAAACAACGTTAATTCACTCTCTGATCCTCTCTGACTGGGCTTGATTTGACCACAGTGGGTCCATTCCACTGTTAAGTAATTTTTTACCCATTAGGTCCATTGAATTGTGGTATGTGGACTACAGAAATGTCCAGGGAGCTGAGGGATTTTTATACTGGGACCATCTATTGCAGGATATGCACATTATGACCTGGGAACACTTTTGTACCCATTTTTCTTTTCCAGTAGATAAAACAGGGATTTACAGCAAGTTACAGCAAAAATAAATTCCCAACAGGAACAAAAAACTTGGAAAAATAGAAAAAATGATCCCAACAACAACCTGCAACAAACCAGCTTTATTGACAACAAAATGTTCCTTCGACTAAGCGCTTTCGCCAGTAATTGGCTTCTGCAGAGTCAAAGAAACCTCTAACTACAACAGAATAAATAGTGAAAACGTTTTTTTTACAAACACTTAATTAATTAATTGATAAGCCAATCATCAGCCATAAAATAACATTAGGTGAACCGTCCTTATGAAAGTGCTTAGTGCAAATCATTTAATCTAAAACAAGTCAAAGAATCCATTTAACAATGCACATAATACCTAGCCAAATTTAACATATCCACTAGGATTTACAGCAAGTTGTTGCTTAAAGTAAAGAATAATAGATTAAATTCCCACTGGAAAGTTGACCCAAGTGGGTGAGTTGGATCCCTAAAGTAAGAAACACAAGCCTTTTCAGTTTGCTCTATTGGCCTGATATATAAGGTTCTGATGGCCAACAGGGAGACTTTGTTGCAGAAATGTAGAGTTTCTTGGAACTAGAAGCTAGCCATGTACCTAGATAAGGAAGTCTGGTCACAGATTTTGCTTATTTACAAATATTCTGTCATATTGTGAACATTTCACTTTAAGGACTGTAAATGTAAATTCAAATATTTCTGTATACCAACTGGACGAAAAGAGGATGTTCCTGTTGTTGGACCTCTTTTGTTGCAGGTGTCACACAAGAGCAATTGGGGATTGCCAAATATTTTTTGGGATTGTCTGCTTCTTTAGACTTCAGATATGCCAATTGATCTATGATTTTATTTGACTGGATTTGCCACCCATTACTCTGAGCTATTTTCTTCTGGCTTTATCAAAATTTCCCAGTATTAAGATGTACCATCTGGCATTGTTGAAACTTCTTATTTTGGGGGCAAATAAGTATCTCACCAAGCAATGGAAATCAATGCAACCTCCCTGGTACATAGATGCAGTTTCAGTTTTGTTGCAGCAGATGTCTCTTCAACTCATCTCCAGTGATTATACCACTAGGAGGAAGATTGATAAGAAAGGGTCCCCTCGAAGAGATTTATTATGATGCATCATTTAGATGCTCCATTCATAAATGTTTCCCAAGTGCCACAACTGTGAAATGTTCAGAAAGTATCCCTGATACTTTGGCATCTAAGCCTTGTAGGGGTATACACTAACCATGTCCAGGCACTAAGCATTGGAAGTAATTTTCATGGAAGAGGACCAGTGCTTTATTCTGTACTTTAATGTTTGCTAAAACTGTAGGAAATAGTTATGTAATCTAGACATTTATACTGCCAGTGCTAACAAAAGACTTCACAGTACCATTCAAAGATTGTAGTAGTCTTACCTCTCTATTGTAAGAGCCATTGATTTCAAGAACACTTTATTAATTCCTTCCCATTCCTCTTTCTAGACTATGGGTTGTCAGAATCCGAGTGCCATATCTTTTTCTACAGTGCTTGTCTGTAATAACCTGCATTGAAGAAATTGATATTCAGTTTATTCTGTTCTCATTTCTTTCTCTTGTTCAGAATATCAAAACATACCAAAACAATGACCATTGTTATTTAACTTTTTGGATATCACTTTCCAGCCATCATACTGATTTGGAACACTGTTTTGGATCCATTTTCTATTATGAGTTCATATAAGGCATGGAGAACCAGTTTTAGCCTTGAAGTAATTCCAGTTATGCAAGTTTCTGGAACTCTGGGTATATTTTGTACATCCCCCTATTCTGTCAACTTTGTGTGCAAACAGTAGTAGTTTTGAAAAATTGCCCCTGAATATTTTTGCTTTTCCCCTTATTCTGTAGATAAGAGGCTGTACTTATTTGTGGCTAAATACCATATTTTTGAGGTGGGGATAAGGCAGTGGGTTTGTTTTAGCAACATATTCTTCAAGCAAGAGTTAAAATGGAAACATGGATAATTTAACTACCTAGTGATGTTTCTCATTGCGCCAGGGTCTTGAAATGTGGAGGATCATTCTTGGTATCTGATTTTCTTCTGAACATGAAAACACGTACAGGATGCAAAAATGCTTCTGCAACAGAAGGGAATGATCCTGGTATTGGAGGGGGCAGATAGGGTAAGCTACAGGAAACCCTGGGTTTTGAAGAAGTTTGTGCAGATGGCAATGTTTATAGGATAGGGAAAGGGGGAGCCATGGACTAGAGTAGCACAGTTTGTGGTTTTTGAAGTCCATTCAATCAAGTTCCTAAAATTAAAAGCTTGGGGCTAGTCCACAAGGTCCATACAAAACATATTACTTAGCGCAAGTACATTGCAAGCCAGTGCATTGACAAATGTAGGCATGTATGTTGTCATCCATGTCCCCAAGTTTCTTGGATACACAGATGATGCTTGCAGAGTGAAAGTCATGGAGTTAGTAATCAGCTAGCTTGATATGTAGGTTAAATCTCACAATGCTGACAATTGCTTAGTGAAACAGTAAAAAGGCTCTCTAGTGTGCTATTCTTGTAGATGGTGCAGCGTTTAGTAACCAACTTCTGTGAGTGAAGTGTGAAGTCTGTTTCTCACCCTTCCTTACTGACATAGGGCAGTGGGGAGTGGAAAAAGGAGAGGATGATACCTGGCCCTTTTTAGAATATTCAGTAATGACTAAGATGAGGCAGTTAAGGTTCATGGCAATATCTGGAGCCATAAAACAAATACTTGGGTTGCTGCCTATATAATGTAAATTAAGTGTTCCATGTCCTTAGTGAATTACCTACCTTTGCTTTCACTGTATGCATTCTTGCACCAGCATTCTCTGAACACATATAAATCACCTCATGCAGGGGATGAGGTCTTTGTGCATTTACCTTTTGGCCAGCAAATCTACGCTTTTGGGCTCCTACTGTAATTTTGCACATTAGTTGTATGAACACTATTGTATGTTTGATTTCAGTGATTTAACTACATGTACTACATGTACTCATTCTTATCAGTGGAAGTCACATAGCTCAGCAACAACGTATTTAACAGTATATACTACTGGTATGTAGTTCTATTTGGTTCATTCAGTGTTTCTGTGTCAAGCATTTTTTTCTCTTGGTTACCTTATAATAAGAATCAAATTTAGCATAAAAAAGACGTCAAAATGAATGACAGAAGTGATTTACTTCCTGCAGAGATCCTGTGTTGTTATTACTGCTGCTTAGCAGGGCCTTAAATTTGATGTAGCAGCTGATTAATAGTTTTGCATATGAAAGTAATTCTCATTCATAAATATGTCTGACGTGCCATATTTCTCAGTAGTGAAAGTACAAATTGTGAAAGTGTCTAAACTTAAGAATATGTATACCATACACTGTGAATAAGATGTCCATTACAGTTTTGTACCCTTTTGCTTGAGCTAAAGTATTCAGATGTTAACCTAGCCTGGGAGTGGATCTCTGGATAGCCTGGTACATTCAGCACAAATTACATTATTAAAACATATGACTACTTATTCTTTATTTCTGGATAGTTCACTTAATTCTGCAATTGAAAATCTGGACATTAAGAATAATCCTCTCATATAAAACTGGTATACTCCCAGACAATATCAGTGTGACAATTATCTTTATCACTAAACATAAAAAAAAAAAACACAACAAACTAGCTAACTACACTACTAACTAACAAAAAAAAAAATCATCAAAAAAAAAACTTGAAATGAACTCAAAGGATGTAACTGGTCAACCCTAAAACATCTTCCCTTGACAGGCCCTTCTTGATTAATTAGAACAAGATCAAAGCTGCACCTTGGCTTTCTAAAAAGAAAGTGTGCACACACTGAAAACAACAAACTATGGATGAAAATGGAAACAAAAAACCAGCCATCCCATCAAACTTCAAGTACCTTAGAAACACACTAAAAAAAACTTACTCTTCTGGAAAAAAAAAACATTCTATCAATATCAAAAAAATCAAAATCATAACAAATTTTTTTTCAGGATCAATCTCTAAAACCCCCCTGGGAATTCACTCCAAAACCACAAGACCCTTCTCCTTGACTTCTCAACATAATAATAATACATTTTTTAACATGGTTTAGACCCTTCCATATGCACTTCCACTGCTCTCTTCTCTTTTAAGACTCCAAAAACAAAAATATATAATAACCTATTCTCCTCTTCTCTTTGTTCTCGACTAATCTAAAGCCTTTGATCAACCACCCCACCACCTTGGACACACACTTTGAAATCTCTTTCTCTTGACTCTTTTGGCATGCTGGTTTTTAACTCCTATTTGAAGAGCTAAAAATAATCAGTCCTTTGGACAACCATCCTCTCTCTCTCTCTGTCCTGTGTCTCCCGGTCCCCCCCAATCCCTCCTTTTCTCCCCTCCTTCTCTCTATATATATTAATATTTATGATTCAACACTCATCTCTACTGCTGCATCTCCAGCTGAACTCCATCTCTCAAACAAAAAAAGTTTACAGCGGTCGAAAACTGGTTTCAACTCTCCTCCTCTCAATCCCAAAAAAAAAAAATTATTACTTTTTCTCCAACCTTCTTAAGTTTCTCCTTTTCTTTTTTTCTATTGTCTCTTACAATGGCACTATCATTTCCATTGTTTTTTTAGAAATTACTATATTTGCAATGGATAATCATTATAACTTTGATTGACACAGTTAATAAAGCAGTTAATATTAATAAAAAATAGAGCCCAAACAGACTTCTTCCCCTTTCTTACAGCAACTACCAGTGTCTCTCTCCCAAACATTGTATGTGCCTCTCTCTACATGTGTATCTATCTCTCTCTTCAACATCACCAAAAAAAAACATCCTACACCAATTTAGCCACATAGCATTAATAGTATTGCCAGGTTGCCCATCATTCCCATTTCAAATCATTATTATTTCATTAAAACCAAAAATTGCTTTCTTCTCAAAATGGTTATCATCACATCAATTAGTTATCACCCATAAAATCCTCTACTACCCCACTAATACACCCAAACTGAACAACCTTTGTGGCCCCTTACAACTTTCCTACTTCCTTACTTCCAACTGCAAATCTTAAAAACAAAAAATCTCAAATCAAAAATGGCTCATAAAATGTTCAAATCTCTAGTTGCTGGTCTCTACTAGAAACTTCTCCAGAAACTTCTAAACATTCTCATCTCATTTTTACTTTCAACCCTTTAGGACCATTTAAAAAAAACCTGAAGCACTCCTTATCAAATCCGACCCTTCTCTTGTCAAGTATGCTCTATTCTGACCTCATCTTCCAAGTTCTCTCAGTTCCTACTGTCTTCTCCCCATCTCTTCTTCACATCATGTACTTCTCTTCTCTGTCTGGCTCACTGGAATCTATTTGGATTCTACTATTCTCTGTCTCTCTCTTTCTCTCTCTACTTGACTCTCTACTCTCACCTACCTTCTTTTATTTACTATACTTGTTATGTTTTCTTTACTTATGTGTACCTCTGGTCTAAAAACTATTTGTTATTTACTGTACAAAATGCTCTTTTGCTCTTGTTGTTATGTGTTTTATAAAATTAGTATTTCTTTAGTTCTTACTGTTGCAATTTTTTGTATCACTTGTCCTGTTTTGAGTATATTGTAGGTTTCTAATTGATTTTCTACTGATTCTAAGTTCCATATTCCATACTTATGTGTTGTTTAAATTGTTTAGTTCTGTAGCTATACTTTTTCTTGTTTATTGCTTGGCCTGTTCTCCTCGGGCCTCTGCTGAAAATGGACATATATCTTACTGACATATCCCTGAAAACAAATGTAAAATAAAATAAAATAAAAAAAGTGCATGGATGCTGTGGACTGGAGAACATAATCAATGAACAAATTCCTTAATTCAGTGGATACCACAGGATTTGTAAAGTATTATTATAAAATAACATGTATTTCAACCTGCTTTTGCTATATTTCATAATCTTCCACTTATTCATTGTATAAGGCTGTATAAATTGATCTCTTTTAAAAAGTGTCACTTGACTAGTAAATCATATATAATTTTCTAGGTGATTTTTATCCCTGACAACCATCAAGCCTTCCTCTATTCATCTTTGAGCCCATTTTTCCCCAGTGTAACAGCAAGAGGTGACCAGAGGTATTAGTGTAGTTGGCATGGGATGAAGGAGGCAGGTGCCACAGGTGCAAGGTGTTAGAGAATGTGATCGGCAGATTTTTAAAATGTTTGCTCCTCACTTAAATGGACAAGTAGAATGTGAGGGTGTAGGGCTTTAGGACCTGTGCCAAATAAGTCAGCTATGGTTCTGTGCAGAGGGGCCATCATTCAGACAGCTATGTAGCCTGTTTGTACCTTCAGTAGCATCCTAACAATAAAGACTTTTCTAACTTATAACATACCCCCTCCTGCAGTAGTTGTTGTGAACACTCATGTCACCGCAGTGTATCCCACACATTCCCTGTGCATGTGCTGTTTTCAGCCATAAGCTAATGAATGCTACCATCCTGGCTTGGGATCACCAATCACATGTACCCCGCCTTAACCATTTATGTTGTTGTGCAAGCCTCTGCTTATATGTTGGTGACTGCGTAACTACAAGCCTTCTTTCCTTTCCATCAGGATGGGCAAACAGACATAAACTACTCACTCCGGGCATCCAAAAAAGGGTAAAGCAGTCTGAGGTCAGCTGGATCTTATGCATGGAAATTTATCTGTCTGTGCCATAGAACAGTCAATCCATGCATAGTTAGTAATGGTAAGCTGAGAATTAACCTCAGAGCAGAAGCACTAGGGACAACATCCCTTTTCTTTTAAAGATCAGCTGATACTTTCTGCACACCTTCATTCTACAACTGGATTTGGAAACTACTAACAGTGTAAGTTAGGATTTGTAGTGTTTTAGCTTATTATTTATTACTGACGCAGTATGTAATAAAAGTGATTCATTTGTCTGTTTTCCTTCCTGAGATCATACTGTGCTAACATTACAGTTATTTTCTTGACAACATGCTGTAATATCACAACAGAGGACTCAGGATCATAGGGTCATACAGGATACTAGGTTAATGACCCATCATGGCCTTTTGAAGCCTAGCCATGCTTTCCAGCAATATTAGAAAGGTATTGGCCTACTACATTATGCGTGTGTGTGTGTGTGTGGGGGGGGGTATATTACCTTGGACACTAGTGATTGAGAATTTACAAGCTTCCTTTCTCCAGTGGAGATATATGTGCCAGACCAGAAGTAAACCTGCGATTCCCCATTCACTGATCCAGGTTTTGCTTGAATAAGTGCAGGAAGAAGTTTACTTCACATGGATTGGCAGCCTGATACAGAGAGGGAGCAGCCTCTTAGACACATGGTGAAGGAAGGGGAGAGATGAGCAGAGGTGATAAGAGAGATGACAAAGAAGAAATTAGTGGTAAGACTGAAGACTAAAAAGTAAAAGAAAAATAATTTGAATGCTATGAGGTTTAGGACAACATAATTTCACCTTTGGGTGTCTCTCCTAAGGAGGTAAGAGTGTTTATAAATATTAATAATGATACTTACAAGGATATTCTGTTTGAGACAGGACAATATGTGGAAACAGTATTAGAATAATTTGAAATTAAGAGAAACTGTATTCCATGGAACTATATGTGTCACAGACATTTAACAGAGAAACAAAAAAGAAAATTTTTCTGCAGTTTCAGATGTATGTTGAAAAGGAAGTGTTGAAAGACTTTCTAAAGACTTTATGTAAAGATGTCATGGATGTTACAAGAAGTTATGATGATAGAGGTTTGTGGACTGGAGGCCGGGAATGTGGTGTAATTTTGAAAATAAATGGAAAATGAAAAAAATTATACATCTTTTATGCACGATAAATGTAGAAGGAAATATGGATATTGTAAAATATAGGGGACAACCGAAAATGTGTTTTTTTGTGGAAAGATGATCATTTAATTAATAATTCTGACAAAAGAAAGTGTTTTATTTGTGGTAAATTGGGGCATGAAGCTAAGAAATGTGATACAATATGTAAAAAATGTGAACAAACAGGGTACGCATGGGTGGATTGGGAAGATAACATAGAAATGCAAGAACAAGAGATAAAGCAGAAATGTGATCATAATATAGAAGAGAATTTAGAAGATGGACATGAAGAACAATTAATCATAGAAGAAATAGTAAAGAAGAGAAATTAGTTTATGAAAAAAAGAAAATAATGAAGTGCAGGGAATAATATAAGAGTCAAGTGAAGATGAATATATAAACTGGAGAATGGGTAAAGGAAAAAAAATCTATAGGGAAAAGGGTGAAAGACAGAAAAAGTTTAAAAATATAATTGTGAAAGAAAATATAAAAAAAAGGCAAAGGGTAGAAGCATAATGGGACAACAATTTCTATAAGAAGAAAGGTAAAAATCCAATGTTAACAGCATAAAGACTTTTTAATGAAGATTAGGTGTATTAGAATGGTGTTTAACACTTTATTTACATGTCATTATATTAGATGACACAAGAATACTGACAGAAGAAGAAATTTTGCAAACAGAAGCGTTATGAAATGGTGACATTATTTGGAATATGGGACAAGATGCATGCACAGGATTAGGTATATTCTGTCATGGTATAATAAGAGTTTTAGTTTATACTATAGTAGAACTGGGTAGAATAATTGTGATAGATATAAGGTGGACGAAGATGTATATAGAATCATTGCAGTACATGCATATGTCACAAGAAAAAAAAGAGAAACAATGTTTAATAAAATTTCAAATTATGTTGCACTGAATATGGAAAGTATATTCATGGGGATTTTAATTGTGATTTAAGAAAAAAGAAAAGGGAGGGAAATGATCCTATGATAATGATAAAATAACGTGCCACCAATTTATTTAAAGCCAGAAAAACTACACAGAGCAAAAAACATAAAAGTATTCTGGCACCACAATGACCAAAGAGATCAGTAATTGCATATATTTATTGAATAAACTGCACAAGTAAAAACATTTACCTTACAATGCTTTTTCAGGCAAATGACCAAAAATATAAATTACAACATTTAAATGGTAAAAACAATTAATATTTTCATTAATAGTTTGCAATATTAAAAATCTTTCTTTTACATACAAACACCCTAGTAACTTGAAAAATGTATTATGTTACAAAGAACAAGAAAAATATGTCAGTAAGCTTATTAGTACTAAAGTAAGAACATATAAATGTAATGCTTGTTATTTTTGTAATCATATTTTTACTGACAAGGCTTTTAAACATCCCATTAACAAACAATTTTGTTATTAATACTTATGCACGTGCAATACTAAGACTCTTGTATACATGGCATTATGCATAAAATATAATGCTTTCTATATTGGAAAGAAAAATAGAAAGTTAAAACAGATCATCTCTCTGAAATACGCAAGGGTTTGTTGTTGTGTCTTTCGGCTTATCTCGGTTAGGGGTCACCACAGCGGAACTCTGGTCTGCTAATGTTTGGTAGAGGATTTTTACATGCCGAGTTACCAGCCCTGATGCACAACCTTCAATGAAGGCACGCCCATTCACGTATGCCTCCACACAGAAGACGCTCTAGCTGAGAATCGAACGGGACAACGTCTTGCTGTGATGCGACAACACTACCACAGCACCACTACCACATTAAAGAACATAGCACACACTCTTTTAAGGTTTTAATATTGCAAACTATTAATTAGAATATTAGAGGGGGTGATTTATTGAATGAAACAGAAAAACAAGAAAACAGATGGATAATTCACTTTAGAGCACATATCCCCAGGGCTTAATGAAACTTTTACAGTGAAACCAATTTTAAAAGATATGGGAAATAAAATGAGATGACTGCCACTTTAAATGTTAAATTTCTTTATGTCATGTGGTTTTAAGTGTTTTAATTGTTTTTACTGTTTAAATGCTGTAATTGTTTTTGTCATGTGCTTGAAGAAGCATTGTAAGGTGGCAGTTTTTACTTTTTGTAGGTACAGCTGAATCTAGGTTTACTATAAAAATGTGGAACAGCACTTATGACAAACTGGGATGGTCAAATGTGTCTTTTCCAGTTTCAATAATGCCATTCTGAAAATGTTTGAATGCACATTAGTGAATGGTAGCGTACATTCGCTAATGTACATTCCACATTCTGATAACAGATCACAATACAGTGGGGATGGGGAAATTTACCCTTTTCCTCACTGCAGTGTGATCTTGAAGTTGGAATATTTAATTTGCAGGTGGTGTGGGGGTGCAGGGGGCTTGCCCCCTTAAAAAGTGTAAAACCTTGTGCTGTAGATGTGCAATTCATATGGTAGCTTCAGCACAACTTCCTGAGGGTCTGACGTCACCTCCTGACATTCCAAATGTATTCGAATGCAGAAGTCGAAGTAATGATTTTTGACATTCCATAAAAGTGACATTGCCAAGTTCAGAAGTCAGTTCGATCAAGTAAGTAGATTTTTTTTTTTTTACTTGCAACATATTGATAGTAAACCCAGTATCTCTACAACTGTATACATGAATGCAGAGGATTCTTGTGAATGACTCAGTGTAGACAGCGGTGGTCTGTGGGTTTGGGGATGCTTGAAATTTTGCCTGGGTGTTACTTAGAAGTAGAAAGTTTATCTTGGAATAATTTCTAAACAATCTAAGGTTACCTGGTGTCACAGGTTTTATTTTTATTTCAATGGAGATAATCTTATGATTTGATCTTACTAGTGAGGACAATGCATTTAGGGGATGGGGTGCAACATTCCCCCACGTTGGTGGGAATTAAGTCTAGGATGTTAGCACCTCTACTGAGCATATGAACTATCTGGTCTAGGGAATTTGTATTTACAAAGTATAGAAATGTCTGGACCTGAATGTTAGGGGTTGTGTATGATTTCCAATTTATAATGAGGCAATTAAAGTCTCACATAAATATAATGTTGAGTTGAACTGTGAGTGTCTCTAGTACGTTTACATATGTTCTATGGATTTCCTGGGTCATAGAGGAAGACCTATAGCTTGTAAGGATATGGTATGAGACTTTGCCTATGGTAATATGGATGTAGAGTAACTGCACATACATCTACATTCTCAGGGTAAGGACAGCTTGCTGAAATGGAGTTTCTTACATAGATTCCTGGCACTGTGCAGTAATGCCTTTAGGTTTTCTTGGGTTGATTTTGCAGTGCAGGAAGGTTTATCATGTTGGTAAACCTAAAAAAGTCACTATAGGGGTGGATACAGTTTTAGCCAATATCTGAAATCCTAGAAGTGACAGGTGCAGACCATCCCTGGCATGGTGACATAGTCTGTCAACCATATCCTCCCCGACTGACAAATTTTCTGCCTCCTTCAAATTACTTCAAAAACTAAGGCAATTATTAAAGTAAATCATCTGCTGTTTCTGTTGTGACATCATACATGGAGAAGGAAAAATACTTGTCAGTGCTAGGCTCATATTGGCCTAGGATACGTAGTCTGAGAACCATCATATCTCTCGTCATATATTGCAGGTATGAATAGCTCAGAAAATGTAATCCCCTATGGATAATGACTGAGTTATACTGGTACTTATGGATAAATGACTTAAGTGCATGTGCAATCTGATAGATCCTTCTCCTTGAGAAGCAACTGACCGCAACCTTCTCCTTGCTCAGCCTGGTGAGTGAGACATTGGTGTGCTTCATAATGGAGTCTTCTATATCCAAAATGTTGGATTATATGGTGGTCTGCCTTATGGGCTTAGCTTTAGGGATGCTTTGACTTAGGCTGAATGTGACAAGGTGGGTGTTGCATGGATAGTAAGCTTCTGAGGTTGCTGAGGACATTTATTGTAATTACTGTGTCTTCTGGTGATACTTTGGATTGAGTAGTTTAATTTTAAGAACCTCAGTATATGTAGGTCTATGTGTTTCTTTTATAGTGTGTGTGGCAGGTATTGTGTCGTGTTGCGAGTTTCTGACAACGTGTTTGCTATTTGTTTTTTTTTTCCAGACACCTTTATTGAATTCTCATTTGTGACATAGGAAAATTTACATTCATATAAAAGGAATCAAACTATAGTTAACATACACATTATACTTCACATATATTGCTATATATCATATAACCGAAGCAGTACTGCGGTGGTGGTGCTGTGGTAGCATTGTCGCCTCACAGTAAGACATTGTCCTGTTCGATTCTCAGCTAGAGCATCTTCTGTGTGGAGACATGCATGAATGGGTGTATCTTCGTTGAAGGTTGTGCATCAGGGCCGGCACCTCAGCACGTAAAAGTCTACTGCCAATCATTAGCGGATCAGAGTTCCGTTGTGGCGAACCCTAACCGGGAAAAGCCGAATGATACAACAACATCATATAACTGAAGCAACATTACATAAATTATTCAATTTGTGCCTTTTTTTTAAACAAGAAACATCTTTTATTTTGCTATTTGTGGCATGAGAGCTTTGCCTTCAGGGATAGGGTATAAGTACTTCTCTCGTATACTGTTAGGTGGCTGTAGGTAAACATGAGACAATTGCTATATTGTTTCAAGGCTCCAATTTCTACCAACCTGGCTACAGAAATAGTAGAGATGTGCTGATCCATGCTATAGTGGGTTTTAAAGGGGTGATATCCGAGAATTTATGTTCCTCTTTGCAGACCACTGTAAGGGAGAATAGATTTGCTAGGGTGGTAGTTGGATAGGAAGTACAACCTTAGTCTAATTCATGAAGTGGTGCCTCTTTTTATTCAAACCTGGTGTTCAACGAGTAACTATGTGCTCAGGAACCCTAAGGGGTAGTTTTTGTAGGTAATTTGCATTTCAAGGCACCTATGTCTATACATGGTACTGCTAATTGCTGCTTCGCAAATAGCAGTCATGCAAACATGATGATTATATAAACACAGAAAAACTCAACAAACAAGCTAGCACTCTGGGCTATAGCAAACAGGCACAGTTTGAGGTTACAAACAGTGATTTCCAGCTCAGAGGAGACATGGCTACCCTCTACTGCTACTTGAGTGGGGACCAAAAATATCTTAATGTAAAAACACTATCTGGGGTTCCCAAAATGCAGATACTTACCAAGTTACAACTATAAAACCAAACAGAAGTACAGGTACTCACAGTAAATACCTTTGCCAATAATCCAAGGCACTAAAGGTTAGAACTGAGAGCAAGGACACTGCAGATAATGCAGAAATATTAAAGCAGCACTAGTAATTTACAATATAAGTGCATCAGTGTGGAGCAGATATTCAGATCTAGATGGATGTGGATTCAGCACAGCAGTCAGTAATTTTACATGCACTTTTAAAATGTGAAAATGTTGTAAAACTGCACAAATACAATGGCAGCTCCAGTATATATCAATGCTTCCACTGATTTAACAACCACGACATTAAGCTATTTTGGAATTCGTTCCATGAATAACTCCGCCCTTTCGTTTGTCTTATACTTTTCTTTACTCTGGCCATCATAGTCTTTAGTGCTTTAATACATGCACAGCCAGGAATATTTTTTCCCTGGTGCTTTCCCACAATGCCTGCTGACCATCAAACCTGTCTGTGTTGGACTGAAGCCCATTTACTCTATAGTGGTGGGGTATCCTCACATCTGCTAGGGTGACAGCAGCCTGCACGGATCATTATTCAAGTTGACACTGGACAGTTTCTACACTCATTGGAATCCTGTTAATAAGAGAATTTATCCACATCTCTGTCCCTGGGTAGGGGGACTTGCTACTGTCATCTGCATGAGGAATCTCTCTCTGCTCTTTTGCTGGTGGGTATACACTCCTGTACACTCACTAATGAGGGCTATCACTATATGGTAATTTGGTGAGCAATACACCCACTCCTAGGGCATCCATCACAATGCTTCTCTTCCTCAGAAGGACTGTGACTGTACTCATCTGATCTGCCTTTCTCTTCCCCAGGATGCCCATCCTTCCTGGCTAACACCTGGCATGGGTTACCTAAGCCATAGGCAGAGCTTTAGTCCTCTATGTCACTTATGCTGGATTCCTGTGGGGATTAATTTAGCAAGCAAGCTGAACAGTGGTGCCTAATGTGGATGGGCTCTGTGGTTAATCCATCCTTAGGTGCCATGCAGAACGGTTATAGTAGGAATCCCAGTGCTGTAACTACAGAATATGATTAACTGGGGAGTCAGTTAATTAAAAATGTTCTGACTGAAAGGGGTCAGAAGTGAGAAGAAAGTGAATACACTGATTGAAAGGGGTCAGAAGTGAGAAGAAAGTGACTACACTGATTGAAAGGGGACAGAAGTGAGAAGAAAGTGAATACACTGATTGAAAGGGGTCAGAAGTGAGAAGAAAGTGAATACACTGATTGAAAGGGGTCAGAAGTGAGAAGAAAGTGATGTAAGTTATTGTCCTGGGAAAAATGTGTAAATATTATATTAACAAAGTGGTTAAAGAGATAAATGGCTGCCAATGTGGTGGATTCAGGATGCTTCATCTATGTAGAAAAAAAGCAAACAGCACTGCATCTAAATGTCATTTCACATCTTTGAATTTGTATGAAATAGCATTTGATTTTGTCACTTGCGTGAGCTACATAGATCATGCTTAATACCAGCAGCAGTACGGCGTGTTGTTACAAAGTATTTAATAGCATCTGAGACAACAGCTGGAACAGCATCAGTAGCAGAACACTAGACAAGATTTCTTTTGTTCAGAAATAACAATTGTATGGACAGTTCCATAATTATCAGAAAGAATAAAGCAATGTTTACAGATTTCTACCTTTACTCATAATCATAATTTAAGGTAAGTACATAGAACTTTCCTGCCTTCCAGGATTGTGGATACTGGTTTTTTTTCCCTTCTTTTTAAAGTGACTTGCACTGACAGCATGCTTCAGTAACAACATGTTACTGTTAATGTTGGGTCCACCAGTCCTGTACCTAATCATTTATTTTGCTTTCTCCTTGGACTTTCTCCCCAAAGCATAGTATACTTTGTATATTTTGCACTTTTTTTTTATTTTTCAATGTTGATTGCAACAACAACTGCAAAAGGTCGGCAACGGAAATGATGACACAGCTACCCATGTGCAAGTAAAACCCTTGGTGTATGCAACCAACAAAAAAAATTAAATAAAATTATTTTTAGCACATTGGCCAGCCCGCCAGTACCCTCACACACACACACACACACACACACACACACACACACACACACACACACACACACACACACACACACTCTCTGCTAAATTATATTTACTAACTCAGAGATTACACAGTCCCCAAGGAAGCGGAATATTCCCTCACCAGGGATTGTTGTTCTAGCACAAATGCTGACCTTCTGCATATCCTGACCTTTTGTGGTTGATGTTTTTGCTGTCAACATTGTGCTGTGTTGACCTAGTGAAAAAGAACCAAAAAAAAATTATATATATATATATATATATATATATATATATATAATATCGATTTGGTTCAGTTAATTGAGTTACCAAATGACCGCGTATCAAAACTGCAAGACCACAACGTTGAACAGGCAAAACACTGACAAATCATAACAATGACCCTGAATAACTAGAACTCCACACTCCACAACACCAAAATCAGCAATACATATCCAACATTCCACTCCCTCCAAATGAACTAAACATAAACAGAAATACAGTTTTCTGCATGAAACATTGATTACAGAGGTGGTGAAATTACCATCATATATTAGAGATTCCTATGATTTTTTGAGTAAAATACAAGGAATAAAATGGACCAAAGACATGTTTTTTGTAACAGCGGATGTGGTTAGTTTATACACAAATATCACACATCATTTAGGCTTGAAAGCTGTACAACATTTCTTGAAAGATACACCTAGGACTCAATATAGTATGGAATTATTATACTTCTGTTTAACTAATAATATTTTTGAATTTGATGGAGTGTTATATAAACAAAATGTAGGAACAGCTATGGGAGCGGCATTCGCCCCAGTTTATGCTAATTTATTTATGGGACTGTTTGAGATTGAACACATCTATAGAAGTCAGTTTTTCAATAGACATGTGCTTCTATATTTTCGCTTTATAGATGATTTGATTTTCATCTGTAAGGACGGAAAAAATTTGGTTAATGAATTTGTTGAATATTTAAATAATAATAACTATAAAATCAAATTTGATGGGATACAGATAGGTGGGGAAATCAATTATTTGGATATTTTTTTGAAAGGACAAGTAGGTAAGAAGATTCACACTACGATACATAGGAAGTTTAATCAGATGAATAGGATGTTACATGCTACTAGCTGTCATCCAGAACACACTTTAAAGTCCATACCTTATGGAAAAATGTTGAGAATTAAAAGATTATGTAGTGATGTTAAAGAGGCAAAAAATGAAACTGAAAGAATTGTGTATAACTTCATAGAGAGAGAGGTTATAATTCAGATGAAATCAAATCAAGTTACATTAAATTATATGGAGAAGGTTATGAAGGAACATCTAATAAGAGAATTATCAAGAATAGTAAGTTTGAAATAATAAATAGAAAGAAAGAAAGTTCCAAAATGTTCTTTGTCACAAAATATACTGTTTTTTCTAATAAAATGAATGAGATAGTAAAAAGTTTTTGGAAACAAATCAGAAGAGAAGTGCCTTCACTAATAGATGTTGAGTTTGTCTATCGAGGGGACGTAGTTTAAAAGATTTTTTTCTGGGAAGATAGAGACCAATACAAAAGATAGGAAATGTTATTACTAAGAAGGGAACATTTCCTTGTGGAAAATGTGCCATATGTCAATATATAGTAAATGAGGCAGAAAAAATAGGAGATAGAAGTTTTAAAACCATGAGCACATATTCCTGTTTGAGCAGGGGCGTAATTTATGTGATCAAATGTTCTTGTGGTAAAAAATATATAGGGGAAACTAAAAGAAGTTTGGCAGAGAGAATAAAGGAACGCATTAGGGATGTTAAAAATAAAAAAATGTTAAGCCCAGTAGCAGAACATTTCCATTTAGCACATGGGGGATTATTAAAGAAATTAAAGTTACAATTTTAGAACAAATAGAAAATCAGTATGGTGATGAGAATTTGTTAAAACACATTTTAAGGAAAAAAGAAGTTATTTTGATTATGAAATATGAAACTTTGCAGCCCAGGGGGCTCAACAAGGAGTGTAATTGGCAGGGTTTTATATGTTGATTGTTTTATTAGTAATTATGAATAAGTTTTATTTAATTGCTTAATTGATTTATTGGAAATGTTAAGAGAGTATATAATGTGGATGTATTAATGGATAAAGTTTTTTTACTCTGTAAAGGCAACAGCCGAGGCGCTAGAGATGAGACTATAAGGTTTTATCAATAAATTAATCTGGGTGGAAAGTAGAGCTGTCTTTCACTGGTCCTTCTTGTGGTTATAATAGAAATGCACATTTATTCAGGGGGAAAGCCCCCCTGCTCCCCCACCCCCTGCAACTTAAATATACCAACTCCAAGTCCATACTACAGTAGGGGAAAGGTACATTTCCCAATCCTCACTGTACAGCAATCTCCGTGCAACATATCCACAAAAATAAAAAAACAACATGCACACCTCTTTTTTGAGATTTAGTATTTGTGTGTACTGCTCCTACTCTGCCTGGAGCACCGTACATTACTCCAGTCATATTGTCCAACTTTTTTTTTAAACAGGTACTTTCCACTTATAGTTAAAGGGATATGGACTCATAGACTGCACTAATTCACTGCATCTTTGCTATTACGAACTTTGATCTTCACAATTTCCACGATTTAGCAGTTCTAGTCATACAACCTCAGGATTACAATCTTTGGCATTAAATACACTCAATCTACTGAAGTATATATATATATATATATATATATATATATATATATATATATATATATATACATACAGACACACACACACACACGTGCGCGCACGTGTGTGTGTGTGTGTGTGTGTGTGTGCATGAAGCACAGATCCATGTAGTGAGGCATAATAGTTTTTCAGCCATAGGAGGGGTTAAGACATCTCCCTGCCAAAAGAAAAAACAATAGACCACAGGGAAAATTGGTACTTGTGAGAAACAAAGCTACTGTATGAGAATCCTAAAAAAGAAATCTGGAAAAAAGCACCTTGCACCATCAACAAGCTCATTTGAGAATTCAGAGTAATCAATCACTTGTAATTCATTTAGAAATCAAAACTTATTTTTTGAAAAACAAATAAATGAGTGACTTCACCCTTAAAAGAGCTTTGTCAGACCTGAGACTGGAGCTGTCATTAAAGTAGGTGAGCAGGATTTTTATTTATGCTCTGGTGTTTTCCCAGTGCCTACCTAGTGATGTCTCTGTGTTTTGGCATGCAATGAGAGCTACATGAGACTGTCAGCCTGCAGCTACCCATCTATTGAAGAAAATGCCTCCAATGGTCATACAGTCTAGACTAAGGAGCTCAGTGGAGCAAGCATTCCCAGGCATTTACACCTTTTCTTCCACTCTGATAGGATCTCTTACCCCCAGCAGTCTCCTCCAGTGCAAGGACTGATAACCAATCCTCAGTCATAATAAGATCTCTATTTATATATGCCATGACAACAGCAGTATTCTTTTATTGATATTAATGGTATGTGGACTAGGTTAATGAGGGTCTAAATTATGTGATCTAAAAATGTGTTCTTTGAACATATTTTCATCGACACATAAACAGCGAACACACTAAACTCCGAACGACACTTCAGTGAATTTTTTTCCAGGGGGAAAAAACGCTTGGCCGTTGTCGGGGACTTGCTCTTTTCCTCATTGTAGGGCGATCTCAGAGTTGGTATAACCCCCCCCCCCACTTTATAGGATTTGAGAGGGTTTTTTTTGTTTTTCTTTGTCCAAGCGATTTTTTTCCCCTAGGAAAAAATTTGTTGAAGTGCCCGTTCAGTGATTAGTGTTTTCTCTATTTATGTGTTGATGAAAACGTGTTCGATGAACATGTTTTTTGATCACATAATATAGACCCAGTTAATGACACTAAAAAAATAATAAAAACATGATGTCTTGATGAAAAGGATGAAGATGCTGAAAATTAGTTCAAATATTTAATCATAAATTCTGAAAAGTTACCACTTTTATTTTTTAGAAATGCATTGCTGAAGTATTGCTTTTTCTAGTATGTTTTGTAAAAGACAAGTGCTAACATTTTGGAAATCATGACTAAATTTCAAACTAATCTTCACCATCTTTAGCCACAGTGACAAAGAACCACCCTGGAATAAACACCTTTGAATTTTTATCAATAGGAAAATACTTTGCCCTTTGTCATGAGTTAGCTGCAAAGTGTTCTGCCATTGTTTCATAGTCACTGTGATATAACTGCTCAAAGTAGGATGCATTTTGTATATCTGTAAGCATTTCATTATCCAGGATTGTGAGATACTGTCAAATGCTTTTTTTGTAATCTATCCATGCAATACTTCCCCTTTTACAGCTCTTTGTTATGGTTTTGTTTAGAAATAGATGATCCTTTCCATATGAAATTCTCTTATTAACTTTTTGTTCACTTGTCTTGACTGATTTTTTTCCAGATGGCTATGAACTTGATATGATCAGTTCCAGTATATAATTAATATGATGTTGGATAGCAAGCAATTGGTTTATAGTTCTTAGGATGTCTGGGACTTACCCTTAAGGAGCAGTACTGTTTTTCTTTTTTTAACCAAGTCAGTGTCTTTTCAGGATTTAAATATAAATAATCAATTCTTATGTCTAAATCTTTGTGTAAAGATGTTAAATGCCTTTAATCGGAAGTTATGTATTGCATCTGGCTCCTGGGATTTCCAGTTTGGAGCTATTCTTAAATTTGTCTCAATTGCTCTGGCTGTTACTTCATCCAATTTCATATAATCTACATTAGAGCTCCATACTGTTTCTTTTAGTTCTTCTATCCATTCAGCATCTTTTTATGTCCAACAAGATCTTTTGTAAAAACTTTCCCAAAATGTACATTTTTCTCCTTTTTATGGTGTTTCTATTCCTTTTACTTTGTTTCCTAGCTCTCTATAAAACCTTTTGGGTAATCACCAAAATTGCTTATTTATACTTTCCGTTTATATTTATCTGCATACTTTCTAAGTTTTTCTGTTTGTGCAATTATTTTTAGTTTCTTGTTGGACATAATGTATGATGCATCCTTATCTATTTGATATTATATGCTGTTTTTAACACATCTATCTTTCTAATGATTCTTGATACTTGCTTCCATTTTCTGCATTTTTCTAACAGTGATATGCTTTGTCTTTATAATTTTTTCTGTTTGATGCTTCTATGGTGGCATTCTGCTTGTTTCCTTCCTTTCCTTTGATACTCTATTTCTGTGGTAACACTTTATCCTTTAATAATTTAGCTCTGCAATAGCATATCTTATTTATTTCTGTTGCATCACATGAATGTCGCTGGTTATTCTGTTCACCTGTTTCACCAGTCTTCTACCATGGTGGACCTTATTTACCTTCTGTAATCTGTTTTTTCTCCCATCCATTGTAATATGTCTATCCATCTCTCATAAGTCAAGCAGCTTTCCCTTAAATCATTTTATTCTGGACAGAGACCATCTTCTTTTATCTCTGTTTACTACAAGTCTTTAAAAGAAGGTTTCCAAACATCATCATGTGACATATCTTCTTCAGATGCATCCTGCATCATCTGATACTCCTCTACATGGGAACCCACTGGGCCATCATGCAAAAACATTACCTGTGTTAGGGTTGCCACTGTTTCTTGTTCCTTCCCTTGCTGAACAACTTCAACTGAGCTTTCATGTCAGTCTCCTATAGAAGGTTCCAGAACATCACCATGTGGTATATCCTCTTCAGATGCATTCCACTTCATGATGCTTCTTTTTCTGTATAATATTTTTGTTGAACTGTTGTATTTAAAAATATATTTTTTGTCTGTAGCTTTTGACATTTTTTTTTTTGTGAAAATGTGTCTTCCCACTAGTTTCTTTTTTATTCTTGCTAAATATCCTTTGTCTGGAAAATCATGGGTTCTTGCATAATTGTAAGAATACATAATTTCTTCCTTATCCCCAGCAGTCTACTTTGTCATCTCTGTCCCTGTTTCTTGGCCTGGCAGATTTTATGTTTTTTGTGGACTACTTCCTTCTTTTATATGGAGGCCATCCACCCCCTGACCCTGGTCTAACCCTGTATTAGGAATGTTTCCATGTCCTGAAGAATCAACACTGCTTTTTTCCCTGGTACCAGTGTGTATACCAGGAATGGACTTTTTATTCTTATCCAGGCACCTGTACACCCAGTCTTTCTTTTTATTTTTGACCTACCTTTCTCCATGATATATAAAATACAGTCTATATATCAGTATTGTATTGGTGAGATTTTGGAAAAACATGGTCCATGTGCTTTGCTGGAGAATTTCAACAGGATCAGGTTTCCATTTTATGCTAGGATAGAGGAAGGACCTAACCAGCTATCTATGATAATAGTGTATAGTGAAACATTTGAGAATGACTCCATTCTGTCCACAAACAAATTGTTTGGCAAGGCCTGTTAATTCAAACTGCATCACCATGCTCAGAGATTATGAAGATCAGTTCATTAAGGAGGAAGACAAGAACTTGTCCTTCCTCTTCTTTGCATAACAATTTGTTCCCCACGAAGACACAGGTGTTCACCATTTAGGTTACTGTATGGCTATCTGAAGGCTTGGATGTCCAGGATTTCATTTGTGAAAGGATGAATTAGATTCCCATGGAGACACTGTTGTGAAGCATGTCCAAAACAACTGGGCAAAGCCTTAAGAGCTTATGGAGGTGACACATAAGTACATACCCAATGATCGCTAAGGTGCCTCCTTTCCATTATGTCATTTCCTAATAAACAAGCTCCACCCTAACTATGCCCCATTTCATGCTTAGTCACAACTATATTATTAAACCACACATAGAAGCAGCAACCTTGAATGTCACAGTTTATGAAGCATATAATCAGTGAATCAAGGACAACATCAAAAGAAAGCATTTTTACTCAGCATTAACTTGTAATCAAAGTATTAAATTTTAAGTGTTCACACAAATAACACCACATTTAAAACAGTCAATTAAACAAAAGGAAAAACTGAATATAAATCAAGGTTACACATTACTACTTTTATAAAAAATTAAAAATAAAATCAAGGTCCTCTGTTGCAATTTTATATACAGTGCTGACATTTTCCAGCAGCAACAGGTCAATTAGGATTATCATTGTTTATATTTGAAACTAAATTTCTCATTTGATGTTGCAGTATCCAGTAATGGCTGATTACATTTTACAAATGCATAGAACTGTGAACAATTCATATTAAAATGTAATTTGGCCTGCAGCTCAGCCTTGACTAGAGACACAAGCATTCTGTTCCTGTTATCAGTCCATGCATTCCCTGTAAGTGAGAAAGCTCTTTCAACAAAGCTATTGTTGGAGGGAACTGAAAGAGCAAACTGCACACTCTTTAAAGCGTTTTGCATTCTGGAGCTTTATTTAAAAATATAGTCACTCAGTGATCACTTACAGATGTCTCTGTAATCTGTAATCTGTAATAACGAGATAGTTAAGGTGCAATAATCCGAGTAAAGTACATCAGTGTCCAGATATGCAGCTGTGCACAGGTCTGACTAGGATATAGGTTGTTGGAGGCTGAAGACATGCATAGCTTTAAAAAGGCTGTTGTCAAAGTCAAACCACTCCTACAGGTATGAAAGTGCTTTTGTATAAGAGGTAGTGATGTCTCTGCAGATCTGCTGTGCATTGGTGAAGGAAAGTGCTTTAAGGCAGACGAGGCTTTAGACCCAAGGAATTGGTCATCCAGCCTTTGCTGCAACTCATCCATCACTACATACAGCTACAGTGCAGAAAATGTATTGCTTTCAAGTTTTATAAAACACTTGTGGAAAACCTGCAGGATGTAGTGCATGAAATGTATGTAGTACTCTTCCTCTGAGATCTCTGTGATGCCATCCTCATCAGCTTCCACAAATCTCCGGACGAGTGTGTGACACTCATCAGGCCCTTGACTAATAAAAAAACTTTTAATAGTAGGCCAGTATTCTACCAGTCTTGCCACAGCTGGGAACAGAGGCAGACACCTTGTGACAACATGGTGCATTATCCCCTAAAAATTCTTGGTTTGGGAAAACATTGAATTCCTTTAACAGCAAAACTTTCTTTGCATATGCTGAAAACACACTGTGCACTTTCAAAATCAGCATCCTAACATTAAACCTTGCAAGGGCCTTGCTGGCATGCTTTTCACAATTATGTACTACATGACACAAGCAGTTTATTTCAATGATGAGAGGTATATCAGCTTTCAGATGTTGGAAAACAGACCTATGCATTCCATAATCAGCTGAGGCTTTGTACTTTCAGTCCTTTACACACAATGATGTCCTTTATTCTTGTAAAGTTAGCTTTAGCAGTTTTCATTACGGTCCTCATAGAAATCTAGAAGTTTCGGTTGTATACCATTGGTTTGAGGAGTACTGAATAAACAAAGGGGGACATTTTTCTGCTCCCTTTATTGGATGCATCTAATCCCAGTGAGGAATAGAAAGTGCAAAGTTCCTGCAAAAGGATCTCCTCTGAATGAGGTGCAAGTACATTCATTACAATGCTTTCTGCTATTGTCGTCCATCAGCTGAATTTTGCAGCCACAGTAGAGTCTGGATAAAGTATCTGTGCCATCTCACCTGCACAGTCCATGAATGCATAAGAGCAATTGTGTTTCTTACCATGATAAACTGCTGTTACCTCAGCTGCTGTCACTTTGGAGGCTCACTAGTGGCAGTAAGTGGCAACATAAACTTTGTCATCACAAAGTTCTGCTTGTTGAGCTAAGACTTTGCTGGTGCTTGTCATTTCCTGTTCTCTGTCCTACTTGATAGTGAATAGTATTTCACAGGATGCGTACTTGGCCATGTCATGTACATTTGGAACAGACTGAACCCATGGATAACACTGCCTCCATGCCCTATTATAAGTGCAGCATGCTTTTAACTTCTTAGGAGAAATGGTGTTGATCCATCCTCTTGCTAATCCAGCAACCTTCTACCAAACACAGTTCTTACAGGATCCTTGCTCACTATACCACTGTAATGAAACCAGAAGAGATAATAGCAATCTAGACAATACAATTCAGTGACCCAGCTGTCAACAGCATGCCTGGGAGACTTGTGCCATAGTCACTGAACTGAGATACGCGTTCATTTCCTTTAACCAGAAACTTTCCAGATCTTTACTAGCTTGTTATATTTTCTGTCCATGTGTGTGTCTATCCACTTTCACAATGAAACTATCCAAACAGGAACAATTCTGTGAATGACATCAACTTAAACACAAAATAAATTCAATACTGCCCAGTCAGGTCAGTCATAAAAACAGAATCTAGGCTTGGGCTATTACATGACAAAGCATAACACTCCTCTATACATGGATCTACTTCTAATATTTGAAAGGCCATATCATTGAATTTCATTTTCGGGAGACAGAAATTGGGAAAGCAAGATATCCAAATGGCAAATTTTTCCCAGGGCAAGTAAACACTTGCCCAAACTTCAATGAAACACACATTTGAGTAAATAAAACCCACCTAGTTGGGGGCTATGCCCCCACACCATCCTTAACTATATATACCAAATTTGAGATTGCAGAACAGTGTAGAAAAGTGCATGTTGGGCAGGTGTTTACTTGTCCTGGGAAAAATTTGCCATTCAGTTATTTCATTTTTGTGATTTTCATGTTGTGAAAATGAAATTCAATGATATGGCTTTTCAAATATTAGAAGGGGATCCCTATAAACAGATGAAGTAATAACACATCGCATACTCTGTAATAGCATTTTATAGCCTGACTTCTTACATTGTCAGGCATAACTCTAAATATACATAGCCCATATTTAGCAAGTCTAGCACCTCATAAACAGTGTGTTTAACATACTATAACCACTCCTAACCTAGTGCTCTCTAAACTGACAGCAGCTAGTGTATATATAGCCAATATGCCAATATTCAGGGTCTGTTATCTAACATGCCATAATTCCTCATAATATGAGTAATATGAGCCGTGATAAAGAAATGTAGTGACAGCTTCATCATTTATGTATAGTCTGATTCTTGTTAAATGATATGGGATATTTTCATCCTCCTGACTTTCAGATGTAATGGCTAGCAATATTAATCAATAACAACAGGGACATTCAGCAAACAACAAAATAAAACATTCAGCTACAGTTCGGAGTTACTCTAGTACTCATTATCTACCTAACACCCCTATCTTCTTGCTTAGAGCCGAGCTCCTGCCTATATTTGGCATATAAGAAATCTGATTGCAACAAAGTAGTGGCCCTGAAGCTTTGACCAGACTGATAGTGGCCCTGAATCTATGACCAAATTGAACCACAGTTTGTTGAATTAAAGTTACAGATCTTTTTTGTATAAAATTAATGCCTCTTGTTCCACAAGGACATTGAGCGTGATCATTGCGGTAGCAGTGAATGTACTGCTAGACAATCTCTATCTGCTGGCATTGGTTCTCTCCCAGTCAACACAACACCCTCTCTGGTACTGTAAAGCAGGCAGATGAGAGTAGCAGGCAGCAGAAATCCATCCAACAGTTCAGCCAAGCATCTCATAGCCAACGGCTTCTCCTTTCCATTCTTCCGCCACACCAAGAAACGGTTACCGATCTTACAGATCTTTTGGAAAATAAAAATAAGTGGGTCATACTTCTGAGAGCCCTGCTTATTATTCTTTAATTGTTGCTGGTTTCTCGTCACTGTGTTTTGTTGATTGGTTGTCTTTCAAGGCAGCAAGCTAACCAACAAGAAGGAGGGTGTTGCAGAACTCTTGTCAGCTACAAGAAGTGCTGACATAAGTGGGAAAGTGTTGCTGTACAGCACAAAAATTGAGTTGGGAAAGGGTCTGGAAACTGGAGACCCAGACTACTTGGTGTAATTCTCAAAACTCTGGGAGAAAACAGAGGGGTGGCAACCTTAGTGGAAGATCTGGTATGACAGTGGCACATGATTCTGGAAATGTAGCTGGACAAAATGGGCCTCATTTAATCTTGTCCAAGCAACAAACAAACTTCATATAGTATGGATAAAGATGAGTGATGTGAGCTATGCAGTCAGACTGCCAGGCATACATCTTAACTGTCCAAATATTTGCAGAAGGTCTACATTTTTACCTCATAGGTTGGTACTAAGTTAACTGCCCTTGGGTTGTTTTTTTAATCTTAGTTAATTACTCCATATGAGGATCAAACCCTGCACCTTCTGTCTGTAAAGTAAATAACATAACCATTATGCCAACCTTCCACCATGCTTTCTGGCTTATATTTTTGGTATGTTCCCATAAAATTTCTTATGTTTTTTTTTTTTTTTTGTAAATCATTGAGAACTGAAGTCACCAAATAATGACAGGCTTTTGAGTTTCAAATTTCATATCCTTCAGAAAATGCAAGCTAACACAAAATCTGTTATTCTAACAACTTCCTAAGTTTATTAGAGCAAAATATAAAGCCTGACCCTATTTTGGGCCTTTGTCATCTGATTAAATTTGGTTTTGTCCACATTTCTTTCATTAAGAGGTTGAGAAGGATGCTGCCAGGCAAATGGCAACAGCTCAGACTATTCCGCGCCAATATGTTCAGATCTACTTATGGAGAGGCTTTAGTTCTGAATATCTATATTGAGCAGAACAGAGAAAAGATGGTCATACCCTTTTAGACCTACATGGTGAGGCTTAGTTATACTACTAACGTTGGGGCGGCACGATGCCAGGTCAATTCTATGGGCTAGGCTTGTAAAGGCCATTAGCCTAGTACACACCTATGAACTTACTGTGGATAAAATAATTATCCACACTGATACATGAAATCTGATAAGTGTAGCAAGAGCTCTGAAACACATTGACTGTTAAGTTAGGATGTGCCCAGTTATATCAAATGATCACAGAAATTCAGGGACATATAAAATAAGCATTTTAAAGGCTGCCTAAAAAAGTCAAACAGATTGTAATAGAGGTGTGTGTGTGTGTGTGTGTGTGTGTGTGTGTGTGTGTGTGTGTGTGTGTGTGTGTGTGTGTGTGTATATATACAGAATTGCATACACTATCTGCTGTTATTATCAGTTGTAGCAGAAAGTGAACAGTGCTTATTACATTTTTACTGCATTTACTGACTCTACCTCTAAAGGCACACAAACATTATCAGAAGTATATCTCAAAGATGAGCATAACAGCTGACTCTTTTTCTAGATATTACAAGTCACAGATTCGCTATGAGTGTATCAGTTCCTCTTTAAGTATAATCTTTTTACCTCACAGCTCATGAAAACAATGGAAATACAGTGATACCATGAAGATAAGAAGAAGAGGCTAATTCATTTTGCTGACTTTACTGAATCCAGCAGTTGCTTAAAGAAAGTACTGGTGTCACCTAAACTTGTTCTCTCCACCAAACAGGCTGTTTGTTCCAAGATTCAAGTTGCTGACTATATTAAACAGCAGGTCTCTATCTTGAATTTAAGATAATTTTACCACATGATTTGCTTTTTGAAAAGTTAGAATATTTGCTTTTCTGAGGTTCTGAAAAACATGCATGTGTTATTTGAAGCAGTGTTTACTTTTTTTACTTTCAATACTCACTACTTAGAAACTTAAGTAAAAATATATCCAGTACAGGCATACCTTCCTATTATATAGTTTGAAAAGACAAAAATCACACAAATTCAAGAACGTTTGAAATCACTTTACCGAACACATTGCGACACTAGCAGATCACAGACTGAGTGCTGCACACTCGAGCAGTTATTTTATATAAAGGTGTGTTGTATCTTTCAGCTATTCCTGGTTAGGGGTCGCCACAGCGGAACTCTGGTCCGCTAATGATTGGTAGTAGATTTTTACGTACCGAGTTGCCAGCCCTAATGCACAACCTTCAACGAAGGTACGCCCATATGCCCATTCACGCATGTCTCCACCCAGAAGATGCTATAGCTGAGAATAGAACAGGACAACGTCTTACTGTGAGATGACAACGCTACCGCAGCACCACCACCGCAGTTTGGTGTATACATTTTTCTAAACCTTTGTTATTTTTTTTCAATTTCAGCATTGCTTTGTAGGTCACTGGAACATCAGAATGACAGGATTGGAAAATGACTCATTTTTTGCATTTGCCATATCAGTATGGTCACTATGCCAGCCTGCAGAATGAGGATTCAGTCCGTTCCGAAAGGTAATGCCCATTACCATTATTGGGTTAAATCACATCCTTTCTGAAATTCTCCTGTAGAAAATCCTTGAATTGTTTCCTTGAACTTGGTATGAAATTGGACCTGTTTTATTCCAGATATTTCCTGGAATCTACTTTGGACAGCTCACAGTGGTATCCTAGTTACATCCTGAAGCTTCTTCATTACATGACCTTCCCTCTGCATACTTACCATATTGTATGTTTTGTAGTGTTGCCTTTTTTGAAAAGTTTCTCTAAGGCTTGGTTTCCTCAAGCACATTATAATCCTGCTAAGTCTAGTTAAACAATTCTGCAGTTGTCTACACTACAATTTAAAATTGTTATAAATTATAACCGAAAAAATACATTTTCCCCAGAATAGTATCAGATAATTCATTCATGCTTACATTGAAGGTTCGTATGAATTTTTTCACCCAAACCATTTATTACATGATGTCCTGGTACACCAGTAGAATGAATTATTTCATTTTGTTTAACAGAATGATGATTATTGCTTGCATAAACTGGGTTATGCTGTCAGTTACCATATGTTCAAGCAGACCATAAGCAGTGTTTCCAGACAATGAACAGTAGCATGAGACATGATGAATTCATGCATGGAAAGCACTTCCATCCATTTTAGATGCATCCATGATTATCATGCACATTAATCATAAATGGCCAAGTAAAATCAGTTTGTAGTGTTTCCCATTATTCACCTGGGAATTCCCATGGGTGTGACAGTGCTTGCATTTGCGTCTTCTTTTTCATCTGATATGGCATGAGCCTTGCAGATATTTTGAAATTCTTTTTTTTTCCAAAATGTTTTTATTCATTTTATAACACAATAACTTAACAGTATAGTAACAAAAAAAAAAACAAAAAAACAAATAAAAATCTGTTTTGGTAGATATTTTGAAAGCCTTCATATAGTTTTGGCCACCAAACTGTCATTCTTGTTCATGTTTCCATTGAAATATGCCAGGGTGACCTGTATAGAGTTTTTCCAGTACATAGTTTCTCAGCGTATAAAGGAACTGTTACTTGAGTGAGAAATAAAACAGAACATTCTTTGAAAGCTAAAATCTTCTGAAAAGTGTTTTCAGACTCTTATTAACATTTATTTCTGATGGCGTTGGACAGTCTCTCATCACAAAACTTAATACTCGTGAGAGTTCAGGGTCAGCACGTTTTAGAAGTGCAGGCAAACTGGCTTTGATCTAAATGTCCAGAAAAATCTTCAACAGTCAAATCATTTACATATTCTTTCACTCTCACTCTAGCATTATCTAAAATTTCAGGTAAAATAACTCTGCAGTGTGCATGAGTATTGCATTGACTCTCAGAAACTCTGCACTCCATCTTATAATCATGGACTAATACAGCCTTTCTTTGTGTTTTTCTTGTTGCTGCAGTAGCCAATGCTCACCAAATAACATTATTTAAGGTTTATGGTCAGTAACAAGACTAAATGTTTAATCTTAAAGTTTTTTACTGAACTTTCTTACATAAAACATAAAATGATTGCTTCCTTCTGCCTTGAGAATACTATTCTTTCAGAAGTAGAAAGTCAGTCTATCATCCTAAAAAGACATTACTTGAATGAATGTACCAGTACCATGAATGAAAGCATCACATGTAATCAGTACTGTAATTTTATTCATTTTATTTTTATTTATAGTTATTTAATGGGGTAGTATATTGATCAATATTGATCAATTTCAGATTCAGCCTGGGTGAAATACAAAACAGTTTGCAAAAACGGCAGAACTGTAAGCAATAACTGAATAGTTCAGACTAGTTACATAGAAAAACTGTATATTTACATTTAGCTAAACGACCAGAGCATAGTCTTAAAATATATACATAGGTTTGTAAAGTGGATCAGCTTTCAGCAATTCTGTGAGAGGAGAAAAAAAAGTGTAAAGGAGAGATGGATAGTGTGTTAGGTGAAGCAGGAGCATTTCACTTGGATGAAGAGATGCTTTTTGAGCTGCATTCTGAATTTGGAGTAAGTGTTGAATTCATTTAGCTGAATTGGGAGAGCTTGACAATGAAGAGATGCCTGTGAGGAAATGCATGCACAATGATGTGAAGTTTAGCTCTAGGAGTAAAAAGAATGATGTGGTTTGTGAGTAGTGTCTCAGGCTGTATGCAGAGGGTTTTTTGTGATGTTTACCTGCAAGGTGAGTTGGAGTAGTTTGCTGAGTTGGTCTCCTAACAGTAGGTTCGATCTTTGTTTTGTGTGTAGCCGTTTGGCTTTTTAACTCTTGATAATATCGTACTGACACCTTACCAGCATTTTTTGAAATCTTCTGAAAACTTTTGCTCGAGTAGCTTGTGTTACCTTTCCATTGTAATTTATTGTAAAGGTTTAAAAAATAGATTTCACTCTCTCAGAGAAAGAATGTACCATTTTCCTTTCCAGAATATTTCCCATATATTCGTTCTGCAATGTAACATTTTTCAGTGCACAGATTTACCGTTGTTGCAACACTTTCTGAGATAATGTTCATTTTCTGTCTCCCATCTTATCAACTAATCATCCAAGAGCATATCCACTCTCAGATCATTGAATAAATTATTATTTGAAAACTGGATGCTGTAGGGATTATGCACAGACAAGCATCTGCATGGATAAATCATTATATACCTGTAAAAATGATCAAGTAACACATGTAGACAAGCTGAAGTTAGATGTATTTTTAAACCCAAACACTGTTCTAATTTCAAATTAAACACTTCTTTAAGCATTTCAGGCATTTCTGCACTGATTTAAACTCTTGCATCTGTCTTAAAAATCTCAATTCATTTCCAGTTTAATGCTAATTCTGCAGCCAGTTCCTCACAGATAAAGCTGGTCCTTCAGCTTTTATCCTGACTAAATACAGACATTCCTTTTGCTTTCAGTTCCACTTTTTATAACATATAATTCATGAAGATATATATTTTTTGACAATTTATCCAAGCCATTGATAACTCAGTCTTCTTTCATATGTGTGTTTGTCTTGCCAGTTGTGGTTATTTTTTATTCTTGCCTTGTGATTATATATCAAAAGCCCAGTTCTTCCACAACTGTTGCATTTAGCCTCTTTATAAACTTGTGGACTGTGAATTCTGCTGTTATACTAATAGCAAAACCTTCTAACTTTTGCAGAATTGACCTTAATATCAGGTTTCTGTATAATACCAAACTTAACATCGTGCACTGTATCTGGCCTCAGTACTTTAGGCAATCTCAAACACCTTACAAAATATTCAATTCAGAAAATTTCTTTTTCTTTTTTCTTTTTTTCTGACAAGCTTCACTACAAGTACTACAATACTTCTCGCATTTTTTCTGTAAGATCTTCTTTCATACTCAACCCATGATTACAGTTCATAGCATATCAGTTCAGCAGGATACAACATCATATCTTTTTAAGTCTCTATCTGTGCTGACTAAAACATTCCTTACGTTCATCTTTCAACATTTTAACAGTCTGGTCACAGGATTTAGTTCCAAGTTTTTTTCAGCTGCACTAGATTTCAAAATAATGTTTGTGTGGTTATGTCCATTATGAAGGTAATCTTACCATGTGCTTCTCAGAAGGAATTTAATTTTCCACAAATAATGGTTAGTTCTTTCTATAAATGAAGGCTACATCTTCATTACTTACTTACTTTATTTATTTATTTAAATTTGTTAGCTGGGGGTAGTGCACTCATTTCCAGGAGACCAATTTCAGGCCGTCAGTGGGTGACTGTAATCACAAAATAATACACAAATAAGCAAATGTAAAAATATACTATAAAACAGAAGTAAACTAATTACTGATCAAATGACTGCGTAGCAAAGCTATTTGCATTTTATATATTGTAAATCAGAATGTAAAACTGTAAAACAGTGCTACAGGCCTTCCTATTGGATGAGAAGGGAAAGGGACTTTTTGAAGAGAAGCATAGTTAGGTGTGATTAGGTAATGGATGCATATTTTATTTATTTACTTACTTTTTGAACACAAGCAGAATTAGGTGTGATTACATAATGGACACATGTTTTATTTATTTACTTTCTTTTTGCTGACTGTGTTAGTTCCTCTATGCATGACGTATTTTTTGGAGAGACCCAAGGCGGTATGGATTACAAGTTTGGTCAGGACCCCTAATCTAGAAACTCCAAATTCTGCTTTTCATCTCTCACTTCCACTCAATGTACCCCTTCTCTGCAGCAATGTCTGTTCCTCCTGGCAGACTGTCATCACCACTTTCCCTCCTTTGTTTGTTAAATACTTTAAATAAACTCACACAAGAACAGAACACTCTGAAAGTTAATTTACTGTCAAAAGCAGAGTGAGCAAAGACTGAGCATAAACAGACTTTTTGTAGGTGTATGCAGGCTTACTTTAACTAGACTATATACACCACCAACTGCACCACACATCATATTTATTTAGTGCATATACATGCCTTATCTTCTCTACCTTTGTCCCTAAAATGTGTTCTAGTTTATAATTCCATTTTCATAATGACATTCACACATTAACTACAGCTATATCCCCTTCTGTATACATAGCTTTTTCCATGTTCCTTGAGTTTTTTATGTCTACATGACCAGTCTGTTGAATTTTTCTTATAACTACTTTGGATATGAAGTATGTCCAATTGAAGGCAGTATTGCCATTGACTTTTATAAATGGGATTGAAATTAAGTTTATCACTGATAGAAAGTAGTTTGCAGTGGTGGTGGTGAAGGCTGCGGTGGTGGTGCTGCGGTAGCGTTGTCGCCTCAAGTTAGACGTTGCCCATTCGATTCTCAGTTAGAGCGTCTTCTGTGTGGTGACATGCGTGAATGAGCATTCATTCGTTGAAGGTTGTGCGTTAGGCCCGGCAAGCCAGTATGTAAAAGTCTACTGCCAATCATTAGCAGACCAGAGTTCCGCTGTGGCGACCCCTAACCGGGAAAAGCCGAAAGACACAACAACTGATAGAAAGTAGTTTCAGGCGAGATACTCATTCATATTTCAGTAATTATATTAATTATTTAACTTGATTTGCAGAACAACAGTGTTACTGCAGTCAGTACTAATAATGGCGTAGTACAGATGGCTATTAGCCAATCAGCAAATAGTAAAATGCAAGACCTATTTTATAACTTTGCTTAGGGAATGGGCTTACTGTACATCACTACCCTGACTAGAAAACAAAGCCTACTCTACATTAGTACCTTGACTGAAGAACAAACGTTCTCCAGCAGGGTATTAATGTACAAATAATGCTCGCTTAAAAATGTGTCCTCTGCTTCACAGCAGCATATCAAGCTGCTATGGAGCTCGGACTGGGAAAATGGAATGGCCTCCATTATTTTACGCTCACTAAGCAGCACTTCTACTGTTTAGTGAGTGTAAAATATATTAAAAAGAAAAAACAAAAACAAAAGTGTGCATATGTTTATGCCTGTGTGCATGAGCATATGAGTGCATCTGAGTAAATGCGATAACAATCGAGCCATTATTTCACACTCACTAAGCAGCACTTTTGCTGTTTAGTGAGTGTAAAATGTAAATATAAAAGAAAAAAGTGTGTGTATGCGTATGTTTCTGTTTCGACGCAGGTGTTTTTGTCTGTGTGTGTGAATACGTGTACAGAACCAAGGTACGTGTGAGTAAGAGTGTTAAGACTGAGAGTGATCCAACATTGGTAGCAACAGTATTCAAGAGGTTTACGTACCTCTCTACTCTTAGATTAGTTAAATAAAATGTAAAATAAAGGGGGGAGGAAAGTCTCAAAACAGGACTATATTCCTGTTTAAAAAAAACACAATGTGGCTGCAATAATAGGACTTGTCTTAGTATGCATTTTCTGAAGGGTAAGGTTGTGTGAGTGTGTGTGGGGGTGTCTGTGTTACAGAGGGAGAGGCAGTGAGATAGATGGAACACTGGTAGCAGCAGATAAGAGGTTAGCATACCTCTCGACCTTTTAGCTCAAGAAATGTGGATAAAGCCTGAAATAAAGGGGGAACAAATGCTCCAAAACAGGAACATATGTTAAATAAAAAAAAATTAAAATGTAAGTTAAACTACAGGATTTGTGTTAACATGAATTTTCTGCTGAAGGAAATAAAGTCTGAAAGTCAAATGCATGTCATTATTTAGTGACTTCAATCCCCAAATGACTGACAAGAAACCATTTTAGCAGTAAGGGACCAGAAAAATAAAGCAAACATCTAGATATTTTTTAAAATGCTATATTTAAAATGTAAAATGCTTCCTCTAACTCCATTTACATATACTAAAGCAACTTACAAACATTAAGCATAGTAACTATTTTACATCCAAAATATATAAAACAAAATAATATACTAATAAAAGAAATATAAATAAATAATTAAAATGCAGCAATTTTACACAGCCCATTCTCTAAGCACAATAATACCCTTCAGGGTGTGTGTTAATGTGTAATTAATGCCCTTCCTGAGGTGTAGAGGACCTCAACCTGTGGCGTTGGCCTCACAACACTGCTGGGCGGGCATTAATTATACATTAACACACACCCTGTCAGGGATTATTGCTTAATGTGGAATTTCCTGTTATTGGCATACCAGTTAGAGGGGTTTTCAATGTTGCTGGCTAAAACACTTCTAGCAATAAATGCAAAGGTGAAAAAAATATTTATAAGTAGAGTTATGACAGGAGGGGGAGATACCAGAAAATTACAGGCCCATTGAATAGAAAGAATTTTTTATAAAGCTAATAATCAAGAAACTGGCACAGAAGGATTAAATCAGTCATCTGGTACTTAATGTGGCATCATATTACTTTAGGTGGAATGTACAGTTCCTTGTGCCTTCAGCAAGCAAAGGAAGAAATGCGAAATGATTCAAATTAATCTTACACAACACTTTATTCAAACAAGATAATCCAAGCCAAAGGCAAATAAGTGAAGGTTTCTATAAAACAGACAGATACCCAAATGACATTTGTGGAATAGAAACAGCAAGGCATAGTTTGATTACAGAAAAGCATTCAGCCAGCCAAGATATGAAGAAAAAGTTGTAAATGTGACATATGAACAGAACAGTTCCAATGAATATTTATAATGGACAACTTAGGTTAGTGTGCAGTTAATATATTCATACATTCACACACACACACACACACACACACACACACACACACACACACACACACACACACACACACACACACACACACACACACACACACACACACATAAATGATGTGTACTTTCAGTCAAACTGTTAGGTTAAAAACACTTTTTCTTCCATTCTCTCTCTCTGTTCCTCTTATCTTCTATCTTCTATCTTTCTATTTCATCTCCTAAAGCCATAGCAGTGGTAGCAGCTTGCTGTACCTGTCATACATGAACTGGCAAGGAGAGAAGAGAAACAAGTACATAGGTGGTGTTAGCACCTAAGTGCCCAGAAGTGGAGAAGCATCTAGTATCAATGGCCGACTAGAGGTAGCAAGCAAATTTTCATTTGATGCATGCATGCAGGAAGCTATGGGTTCGTTTCCCACACCAGGTCTTTGAATTCATTTTACAATGCTCACACTGTAGTACAGTATAAGAGGAGAGAGTACTACTCCTCTGAGGTGTTATACTTCAGATGAGACATTAAACCAAAGACCCATCTACATGAGTCAGTGATAGTATAGTAGATGTAAGGGATCCCACTACACTTGATGAAAAGAATCATGAAATTTTCCCATGTCCTGGTCAAACTTCTAATCAGTATGCATGCCACCTTAGGTCTCTCCTGAAGGGTCTCAGAATGTAGTATCATAGAGACCCACAAATTCTGTTTCACTTGTGTTGCTAAGGTGCACCAGTATGGGGTAGTATAACAACCTGTGTACTGTACTTCATATTGTCAGTGCAAAACTCCAAGACAAAGACCCTGGCATGGATAAGTATAATTACCTATGTACTGTACTTCATGTGGTCAGTGCAAGAGTTCAAGACAAAGACCCTGGCATGGATAAATGTAACTACCTGTGTACTTCATGTGGTCAGTGCAAGACTCCAAGACAAAGACCCGGGCATGGATAAGTATAACTACCTATATCCTGTACTTCATGTGGTCAGTGAAAGACTCGAACAAAAAGATATCAGCATGCAGTAGTATAACTATATGTGTACTGTACTTCATGTGGACAGTGAAGGTACATACCTCTAAACTGTACAGATTTTTTCAGAATACCCAGAGTTTTGGTCTGTTCCTCATAAAGAATGTGTTTTTTGATAAATCACTGGGATGATCTAAAGATTAAAGTCACAAAATAATGACATGCATTTGGGTTTTAGACTTCATGCAATTCAGAAAATGCATGCTAACACAAATCCTGTTATTCTATCAACTTTCTAAGTTTATGAGTAAGATTTAAAATGTATCCCTATTTCTTAGTATTTGTCCCCCATTATATCAGGTTTTATCCAGATTTCTTGTGATAAGAAGTTGAGAGGTATGGTGTACTGAACTTTATGTGGTCAGTAAAGGACTCCACGACAAAGACGCCATCATAGAGTAACATCACTACCTGTGTACTGTACTCATGTGGGTAGTGAAGGACTTCAAGTCAAAGACTACCAGTGTAGCAAACATATCATTTAGAGTAATTTGTTTGATTACTTAAGGGCCCAAGCATGTAGTGACACACACATCCATGAATAGTGCTACTGAGTGGACCTAGCATGGAGTAACATATGCACACCCACATACAGTGGTTAATGCCATGTGCTTGCTGTAGGTCCACACCACAGAGGAGTGCATCATCATGAATGGATGCTTGGGATTACTGAAGGGCCCCAGAACAAACTAGCACACTCCACATTCATTATGAAATAGCTTACACACACACACACACACACACACACACACACACACACACACACACACACACACAATGGCTAATGTGCTTCTATTTGCTGATGGATAGCAAGTGAGGCATTCCTGCAGTCCAGCGTGTCATCTACTAACCAGTAGCACACTGCAGATAACAGCAATACATAGGAGAAGAAATATGCCCTCATGGATTATGCCTGTCCTTTCTTCAGCTGGCTTCGTAGTGGCTGTCGCTTGTCCTTCTCTAACATTAATAACAAGCAGGCAAGGAGTTTTGTTTAGATGCTTTAACACATAGAAACACATCAGGATGGATAGCAGCATTTTAATGTATGAACTAACTAGTTAACAGACAGACGTTACACACATACATGCTTACATCTCAACAACTAACTACAAAATGGCCATATAGCTTTTACGTTTATACATTTGTGCAAACCCCTGGATAGCTTCTTAAAAAGGTATATACACATATTGATCTACATCCTCCCTCGTAAAAAGATTGCTCTTTATACAGAACAATATCAGAGTTAAACATGCATTACTATATGCATTAGAAACAGAAACAAAATGCAATGTTCATGTCCAAGTTGCTTCATATCTGTTACAGGGTTTAGAGATGCAACCATATCTCGTTAACAACAGTTGGGACCAAATTTAGCAACAGGGAGAGTCTCCGGTGCACAACTCGTATCAGGAACTTCTGGATTTGTCACAGGAATGGGAAAGTCCTCTGGAACTTCCTTAGGAATTGGAACACCGGCCAACTCACCTGAGACAAAGAGTCTTTCTCACAGACTATGTGCTGTGGTATAGGCTTGGACACTGGTCTCAAATGCTTCTGATTCCACCTAAAGATTGCTCCTTCTGATTTCACGATGTACGATCTCAGCTGTGGACCAATATTCTTCATGACACCAATCCAATCATAATCTTTGGACGTCTGCATCCTTGTCACTTCTTCCTCTCATAATAGATTGAGTGGTTTGCTGGTCTTATCATAGTAGGAGTCCAGGGTATAGACTTCTTTAACAGATTGGCTTTCACTAACCTATTGTTCTTGACACATGGAACCAACAATTGACTACTGATTGGTAATGTGGTTCTGGTTTGTCTCGACAGAAGTCTCTGAGTAGGCAAACCAAGATGTTTATTAGGAGGAACATTTCTGAGAATTCAAGAGATTCAGGAAAACCACTATTATCTCATTTTGACTTCTCTAGTAATTGCTTTGCACTTTGAACTGCACGTTCTGCCAAGCCATTTGACTGCAGGTACTCTGGACTACTTGTGACATGAGTAAATTCCCATTCTTATGCGAATATTTTGAACTGTTGGCTTGTAAACTGAATGTCATTGTCAGGAATAACTGTGTGGACTAACATAAACAGCAAAATGACGCTTCATCTTAGTAATGACAGTACTGGATGCTATGTTAGGACATAAGTCAATCTCAAACCAGTTGGAGTAAGAATCTACTAACACCAAATAATATTGACCATTCCACTTGAAGATATCAGTGGCTACTGTCGTCCAAGGAAGATATGGAATCTGGTTTAGCTGAAGTGGTTCTTTCTGTTGATTTGGCTTAGTACTATTACACACTGAATAAGATGAAAGTGCTCTCTCAATGTCTTGTGACACAGAAGGCCAAAATACTAGTCCTCTCACCTTTCTTTTGGTAGATTCGGTTCCTGGGTGACCACAATGCAAGATAGTAATGTACTGTTGTTGTAAAAACTTGGAACAATTACTTTCGGACCTTTCATAATGATACCTTTATCAAACAAAATCTCATCTCTGTAATGGAAATAAGGCTGCACTTCTTGAGGTAAACTAGATTGCTTTGATGACCATCCTTGTTTGATAAAATGGTTGAGCCTCTGTAAAACTGGATCTGTGGCTGTGTGATCTCTCAGCTCATCAAGATGTGTTGAAGAAAAATTTCTCACTTCTATGACTTCAAAATCAAGGTTCTCATTCTTATGTTGTTCTGTGGCATTTCTGGGGGATCTGGATAATAATATGAGCAAGATAAAGAAGTTTACCTTTCATGTAGACATGATTGAAATTGTACTTTTGTAGTGTCAGCATCATACGTTGCAGTTGGGCTGGAGGTGAATGCATAGGCTTTCTCACGATAGTGACTAGAGGTCGGTGGTCTGTTTCGATCTGGATAGGTCTACCATAAACATAATCATGGAACTTCAAACAGGCAAACACAATTGCCTAAAGCTCTTGTTTGGTCTGGGCATACTGCGTCTCAGTTTGGGTAAGAGTTCTCTATGCATAGGCAACAGGTTGACCTTCTTGTAGAATGACTGCACCAAGACCAAATCTCCAAGCATCACAGGAAAGTGTAACTGCTTTATGAACATCATAATATCTGTTATGAAAAGACAGTAAACCAAGTGTCCACCACATCTGGTATCATACAAGACTTTATTGCAATGAACAGGATAAGCATTTTCACACATAATTGTGCTTCATCAGATCCATAAACACAAGTAAAGTAAAACCATTTATATAGTAAAAGCCAAAAACAATTATCCAATTAAAAACATCAATTAATTATTGATGAAATCTATGCTTCTTAAGTAGTGGCTTTATAGGTATGGCAGCATTAAGCCCTGGGGGCTTATCTGCCTGTAACCTAGTAATCCACTTAGTCTCTGCCAGCTCTAACCTGTTGCTAAAATCTCCCCTAGTCAAATCCACTGGCATTATTTGTAAAACCAAAAATTCAAATACATGGTCAGAATATAGGGAAATATGTTTTGCTAGTGCATTAAGTAGATTATTATTCCTTATATCCCCTAAATGCTGCAGAATACATTCTTTAAGCATTCTTAAGGTCCTACCTATGTAAAAAGAAGTGCAGTGTCTGTATATAGCCATGTAGACTAACCCTTTCAACTTACAGTCAGCATGAAACTTAGCATTAAAATCAAAACCCAATCCATTGTGTTTAAAATTAGTATCCTTACAAATGAAAGCACAAGCTTTGCAGGTCCTACAGGGAAAAGTGCCTAATCGATCAGAAACTACTAATTGAATAGTAGTTGTTTTATAACAAAGTTGTCTTTTTAAAGACACATTATTCTAGAACGTAAAAAAAGGTTTATTACCTACCATAGTCCTAATCTTTTCATCTGATAATAAAATCGGCCAGTATTTGTTAACTATTCCACAAATGTGGTGAATGTTATTACCATAGGTCATAGACAACCTAAGAGATGTATTTATATGCCTTTGTAAAGAGCTGTAATTGACCTGAGGGTTCACTGGTCCTATTAAAATACGGTTTACCTCTTGTAGTACGCATTGAATTTACTTCTACGAAGGTTCTATTTATCATAGTTTTCTTATATCTCAGTAAGTCACCCTCCAAAATAATTTCTGCATCCTGATATTCAGTATCCTCAGTGTGTCATCAAGACAGTCTCAGAAACTGACCTTTGGCAATGTTCCCAAAAATGTGCCTGGATGCATACTTCTCTGATGGAAAAGAGCAGTCTTTCTGCAGGGTTTCCTAAATAGGGAAATATGAATAAGCCCATTGGCCATAGTAATCTTAGTATCCAAAAATTCAATTCAAGTCTATGAGTAATTCACCTCAAATCTAAAGCATTCACTGCTAAGCTCAAGATATTTCATAAAATCAAGTAAAGCATCAACACCTTCCATAAAATAAAAACGTCATCTACAAACCTTTTATAGTGTAAAAGGTGCATCGAATAAACATTGTTGGATAGGACAGCCCTGCCTTCCCAATCTGCCAACACTAGGTTGGCATAACTATTAGCACAGGGGGTCCCCATTGCAACACCCTTCTTCTGCCTGTAGATCGTATCTTTGTATAATAACACATTATTAAATAAAACAATCTCCATCAAAGACACCAACAAATCAACATGTATCCTGCTGTATTCAATATTAGTAGATAGAAATCTTTTTAGGGATGCTATCCCCATATCATGAAGAATAATAGTAAATAAAGTCTTGATATCCATGGTGACAAGCAATACATTATCTGAAAACATACCATGGGTTCTATTAAAATCACCTAGGTTGCTCAAAAAGTGTTTAGTATCTTTCAAGACAGCCACAGATTTTTCTAAGAGTTTCTTGAGTTGATTCTCAAGATAAATTGAAATAAATTCAGTAGCCCAGCCCCTCCCTGACACAATAGGATGAAAAGTGGGAAGGGTTAAGGATTTATGCACCTTAGACAATCCCTGGATGATCGGAACCAGCGGTTCGGATACCATCATAAAATCATACATTTCTTTAGATATCAGTTCATACATTAATAATTCATACAATTCTTCATGCACCCCTTTAATAATCATAGATGACTTAGACTGTGTAATCAACTCATAAGTTTCAATATCATTAAGCATTTCCTTCATAGTATTGTCATAATAGATAGAGTCCAAAATAACTGCCGCCCCTCCTTTATCGGCTGGGCTTATAGCTATACTATCATTGTCACGGAGCTGCTGCAAAGCTAAAAATTCATCTCTAGTTATATTAAAAAAGTTATTCTTGCCAATGTTAGTGTTAGATAGCTCCTTCTCCACAACTATAACAAATGTTTCAAGAACAGATGTAAGTTTCGGAGCAAACAAACTGGAACGTTTTAAAACATCCATTGTATCAGGCTGTCCCCCAAACATAAGTTTAAGAGCAATGTTCCTCTCAAACATTCTGATATCTAAAAGAACATCTTCTATTTGTGTAGGCTGAGAAGGCATGAAATTCAAACCTTTATCCAAGAGACTCAATGGTGCTGTGGTTAAAGTAGTTGATAATAAATTAAACACTAGAGTGGATTCTTCTTGTGGCTTGCACCCTCTAAGTTCCGTTCGCTCTCCATTGATGATTTCTGCCTCTTCCGCCCTTACCTGAAACTCCGCCCTCATGTCAGTTGCTGCAGCAACCTGAAAGGGGCCAGGAAATTGGAAAAATACGTTGTACGGCAATAGCAAATTACTATTATCTTTAGATTTAGAACTGATTTGCGTTCATCTAATGAAGCCATTGTATTAGAAAAGTAGGGGCATACACCTATAGCTTTAACCTCCCGTGTCAATCAAAAGAATAGTACTAATAAAGTGTTGAGAGAATATACTACCACTGCAGTAGTTAATGGTGGAGCTTGACCTAAAGATAATAGTAATTTGCTTTTGCCGGACAATGTTTTTTTCTAATTTCCCGGCCCCTTTCAGGTTACCACAGCAAATGACATGAGGGTGGAATTTCAGGTAAGGGCGGAAGAGGCAGAAGTCATCAATGGAGAGAGAACTAAAGTTAGAGGGTGCAAGCCACAAGAAGAATCCAGTTTTTTCCTATTTTGTCAGGGAAGGGCTGGGTTACTGAATTTATTTCAATTTATCTTGAGAATCAACTCAAGAAACTCTTAGAAAAATCTGTGGCTGTCTTGAAAGATACTGAACACTTTTTGAGCAACCTGGTTGATTTTAGCAGAATTCATGGTATGTTTTCAGATGATGTATTGCTTGCCACCATGGATATGAAGACTTCATTTACTATTATTCCTCATGATAAGGGGATAGCATCCCTAAAAAGATTTCTATCTACCAATACTGAATACACCAGGGTACATGCTGATTGGTGGGGTCTTTGATAGAGATTGTTTTATTTAATAATGTGTTCTTATATCGAGATGTGATCGACAGGCAGAAGAAGGGTGTTACAATGTGAACCCCTGCACTAACAGTTATGCCAACCTAGTGTTGGCAGATTGGGAAGGCAGGGTGGGCCTATCCAACAATGTTTATTCGATGCACCTTTTACAATATAAAAGGTTTGTAGATGACATTTTTATTTTATGGAAGGGAGGTGTTGATGCTTTACTTGATTTAGTGAAATATCTTGAGCTTTGCAGTGAATGCTTTAGATTTGAGGTGAATTACTCATATACTTCAATTGAATTTTTGGATACTAACGATGGGGACCCCCTGCCCTAACAGCTATGCCAACCTAGTGTTGGCAGATTGGGAAGGCAGGGTTGTCCTATCCAATAATGTTTATTCGATGCTCCTTTTACACATTTAAAGGTTTGTAGATGATGTTTTTATTTTATGGAAAGGAGCTGTTGATGCTTTACTTGATTTTGTGAAATATCTTGAGCTTAGTAGTGAATACTTTAGATTTGAGGTGAGTTACTCATATACTTCAATTGAATTTTTGGATACTAACATTACTATGGCCAATAGGCTTATTCCCTAGGCTTATTCCCTATTTAGGAAACCTTGCAGAAAGAATGCTCTTTTCCATCAGAGAAGTATGCACCCCAGGCACGTTTTTGGGAACATTGCCAAAGGTCAGTTTCTGAGACTGTCTCGATTACACACTGATGATACTGAATATCAGGATGCAGCAACTATTTTGGAGGGTGACTTATTGAATAGGAGATATAAGAAAGCCATGATAGATAGAACCTTAGTATAAGTAAATTCACTGCATACTACAAGAGGTAAACCGTATTTTAATAGGACCAGTGAACCTCAGGTCAATTACAGCTCTTTACAAAGGCATATAAATACATCTCTTAGGTTGCCTATGACCTATGGTAATAACATTCATCACATTTGTGGTATAGTTAACAAATATTGGCCGATTTTATTATCAGATGAAAAGATTAGGACTATGGTAGGTAATAAACCTTCTTTTACATTCAAGAATAATGTGTCATTAAAAAGACAACTTTGTTATAAAACAACTACTATTCAATTAGTAGTTTCTGATCGATTAGGCACTTTTCCCAGTAGGACCTGCAAAGCTTGTGCTTTCATTTGTAAGGATAGTAATTTTAAGCACATTGGATTGGGTTTTGATTTTAAGGCTAAGTTTTATGCTGACTGTAAATCGAAAGGGTTAGTCTACATGGCTAGATGCAGACACTGTACTTCTTTTTACATAGTTAAGACCTTAAGAATGCTTAAAGAATGTATTCTGCAGAATTTAGGGGATATAATCATAATAATCTACTTAATGCACTAGCAAACATATTTCCTTATATTCTGACAATGTATTTACATTTTTTGGTTTTACAAATAATACCAGTGGATTTAAGAAAGGGGAATTTTAACACCAGGTTAGAGCTGGCAGAGGATAAGTGGATTATTAGGTTACAGGCAGATAAGCCTCCAGGGCTTAATGCTGTCATACCTATAAAGCCACTACTTAATAAGCATAGATCACATCAATAATTAATTGATGTTTTTAACTGGATAATTGTTTTTGGCTTTTACTATATAAATGTTTTTATTTTCCTTGTATTTATGGATCTGATGAAGCACAACTATGTGTGAAAGCACTTATCCTGTTCATCTGTAATAAAGTCTTTTATGATACCAGCCATGGTGCACACTTGGTTTACTGTCTTTTCACTTGTGTGCATATATATATATATATATATATATATATATATTTTGCTGAGCGACCTTCAGCTGTATTGGGTATTTCTTGTTGTTTTTAATATCTGTGAGTTGTTGGACTAGCTATTCTCTGTTTCAGGACATCAAATGCTCTTTGGTGTTGCTCTAACCAAGAACAGGATACATCTTTACATGTCAGCTCTCTAAGCAGTGCTGAAAGTTGGCTCAAGTCTGAAATGAACACGCCTAAGTTGTTAACCATGCCAAGAAAATGATGCAGGGCTTTAACATTGTCTGGACCTGACATCTCGAGAATGGCTGTTTGTTTTGAAAGGTCTGGTTGTAGGCCTGTATTCATAAATAAATGACCAACATAAGTAACTTCTTGTAGTCTGAATTTGCATTTGTGTGGATTGAGCTTAAGATTCACTTGAATTGCCATTTCCAGAACTTTTCTGAGGCTTCTGTCATGTTCAGCGTCTTCACGACCTCTTATTAGTATGTTGTCTACGATAATAGCACAAGGATACCCAGAAAAGAATTTTCTCCATTGCTCGTTGAAAGACTTTACTTGCAGAATTTATCTCAAATGGCATTCTCAAAAATCTGTACCTGCCAAATGGAGTACTGAAAGTAGTGAGCAATGATGATTTTTATTTCAAGCTGAATTTGCCAAAATGAACTCTTTGCATGTAAGACAGAAAAAATAGTGGCATTTGCCATTAAGGCTGGGCCTTCTTCGACTATATGCATTGGATGATGAGGTCTTTTTAGCACTTTGTTGAAATCTCTTGGATCAATACATATTGTAATGTCATCTGAGCTTTTCTTATGCGCTACCACCTTGGAAGATACCCATTCAGTTGGAGTTTCAACTGGACAAATCACACCATGTCGCACCATTTTATCTAGCTCAGCTTTGGCTCTGTCCTGCATGGCTATTGAAAATTAACGTGCTTGCCTGATAACTGGACTGACCTTTGGGTCTAATGTCATGGAATACACAACTGGAATCTTGCCTAGTTTGCCAATGAAGAGATCACCATAGGTAGAAAAAATATACTGGGCAAAATTAGAGTAGTGATCTTTTAAGCTAATATGATGGACTTCCTTACTAAATGAAAGCAGTCCCATGTTCAAACTGTCTCTGAGCCTTAATAATGACTGGACATGCCTTTTGAACACATAAAATAACAAGGCATAGCTTCTTCCAGCAGAGTAACATGAAAGCACTATTGAGCGTACGGTTTGAATTTCTTCACCTCCATAAGCAACAAGCTTCGTACACCTTGCCAAATCAAGCCTTTCACCATTACACACTCTATCTAGCAAATGTTTCTGCTGACATAACATTGCACTTGGAACCTGTATCAACTTTGATCTCTGTGGGTTTGACATTTATCTGAACAGTACAAAATATTTCATTCTTTGCCATTAAATCTACTGCATTGACTGTTTTATGAAGCACTGACATATAAACATAAAGATTAGGGTTGCAACTGTCTAACTGATCAACTCATTTTTAAAATGTTCCCTTTCAATAAAAGAATGTGGGCCTTTTGATTTACAGAATCTTTCAAAATGATTCCACTTATTGCATTTGTGGCATTGCTGACCAAAAGCTAAACATTTCTCCCTTTAGATTCATGACTTCCACCACAATTATAATAGTTGGCAATGAAACTGGGATGAGGCCCATGCTTTGAGTTTGCTGACTCACTCTTGTGCTTCACTGAGATTGTGCGAACTCTGAAATGTGCTCGAAAGTTCTGGGGTTTACCAGTGAGTGATGCAAGGGTTACAGTTGCTACCATGTGCTTGGGCCTGTTTCTTTTAACCACGTGCTGTATACTATCAAAATGAGCTTTATCACTGTGCCTTCTACAGCTATTCTCATTTGTAAGCAATCACTGTGCCTCCTACAGCTATTCTTATTTGTAAGCAATCACTGTGCCTTCTAGAGCTATTCTCATTTGTAAGCATATTTGTGTGCTTTTCTGTGAGCTTGTATATCTGACAAATCTCAATGGCCTTATTCAAAGTTAAATCACTGTCATGAATTAAAATCTTTCTCACAGCATCATCTTTTATGCCACACGCAAGTCTGTCCTTTATCATCTCATCCCTTAAATCACCAGATTTGCACATATTAGCCTTATTTCTCAGGTCAGTTATATATGCTGCAAAAGTGTCATCAGGCCTTTGACCCCTTGCTTAAAATAAGGGCCTTTCCATTGTAACATTTGTCTGGAGGTTGCACATTTCTCTAAATTTACATTTTAAGCACCCTGGGTCCTCCCTTGACTCAGCTGGTACAACAATATGACGGTTTCCCCCTCTCCTGTATAGACAGCAGGTGCATACATAAATGAACTTTCCCCTTTCTGATGTAGCTAAATTAAGAAGAATAAATACCTTTGTATTGTCATCTTTATCAGAAAATGTACCCTGTATGAAAATGTTGCACTCTTGCTCAAACACTCTCCATTTCTCACCAATATTACTGTCAAACACAAGTGCACTTTGTTTTCAAAATCCATCTGCCAGGCCCACAAAGTATACACAACAAACACATTGAAAATATGGCTCTTATAATTATGTATGAACAAACTGTTCTGTGAGCTTGCTACAGCATTCAACTGCACAGTGAACTGTTCAAAATACTGTACTTTGTGAAATATACTCTGTAATGGTTGTACTTTGTGAAATATGCCTTGTAATGGCTGTACATTTACGAGTTATCTTTACTGTAACACTGCACAAACATGCAAACATCTTATACACTTCTGATAACTCAGATATTGTTGCTTAATACGGAAAATACATGCTTTGTGAAAATTAGATAATTTCTCCTTATTTTATTCATTTTATGCAATTTGGACCTTATTTCAAACATTATCTGTAGGGATTCGAATATTTTATCAATATTGTACATATCAGTTTATGTGAATATCATTTAGAACGTTCTGTATGACACGCTTCATATTATGCGAAAAAGAAACAGTACTGAGCAAGTTTTAATATCGAAAATTAGTTTCTGACCTGTTTTGCGAAGTATGCACATTTTAGGGATGATTTACTGTTGTATATTCTTCCAGTTTTAAGCAAGTGCCTTAAGTAATTTTAGCCATGCCACCTCTAACTTCATATCCTTTGGATATGCCGGTTCTGACTTCATGTCCTTTAGACATGCCTCTTCTGGCACCATGTCGCTTGTCCTTCTCTAACATTAATAACAAGCAGGCGGGGGGGGGTCGTTTATATGCTTTAATACATGGAAACACATCAGGATCTTAAAGTATAAGCAAACTAGTTAACAGACAGACCTTACATACATACATACATGCTTACATCTCAACAGCTAACTACGAAATAGCCATCTAGCTTGCATATGCTCAGTATTTATACACTTGTGCAGGCCCTTGGGTAGCTTATTAAAAGTATATACACACATATTGATCTACAGTGGCAAAGCAGTGTTTACTGATCTGTGTCCAGATATTCTCATGAAGTGTTTCTCTTCTTTCTTTGGTTAGTTTCCTTGTGACCCACTGGTATTTACTTGTCTGTATCTAGGTGTTCCAAAGACATGTGTCGCGTCTTTCTTTCTTTGGTTAGTTTCCTAGTGACCCACAAGCATTTACTGGTGTGTGTCCAGATGTCTTCATGAAGTGTGTGTTTCTGTTTTATTTCGTTCATTTCCCAGTAAAGCACTGTCCTTTACTGGTCTATGTATCTGCACTTGTGAGCTGTAGCAGAGACATTCTTTGCTGACATGGTCTGTGCTATAATATGGATCTCCTTCTCCTTAAGGCCTGGTTTTATTCTACCACTGATTTGCAGTTCTTCTCAATTTGCCATTGCAACCATCTGTCTGCCATTTCAGTGACCTTACTCTGCCCTGTGACTTTGGTTTAAATGGCATTTTGCATGCTTCTCAGCTTCTCAGTAAACTACACCACTTTTCCCGGATCATGTATATAAACCTACTTTTGTAAGCTTTACCCAGTTACCAAAGGGATATCTGGATATGATTTTGTTACAGTTTTCATTAGACTTGCTCTTCTTTCCAAGTCTGTCAACCTCTTAATCATTTGTTTAAGGGGCCAACACTCCTTTTCCCCTCTTTTTCTCCCTTCTGTGAAAAATGAACTTTATTCTTCTGCATCATTTATACTGTGCATCCCCAATCTATCTTCATCTTGATTTTTGCTTAAACAATGGTTTGCATTCCATACCTTCCCTTTACTGCAGTGGTGGTGCTGCAGTAGCATTGTCACCTCACAGTACGACGTTGTCCTGTTCGATTCTCAGCTAGAGCGTCTTCTGTGTGGAGACATGCGTGAATGGGCATACCTTCATTGAAGGTTGTGTGTCAGAGCTGGCAACTCGGCATGTAAAAATCTACTGCCAATCATTAGCGGACCGGAGTTCTGCTGTGGCGACCCCTAACTGGGAAAAGCCGAAAGACACAACAACAACAACGACCTTCCCTTTACCTAAAAAATTCTCTTCCACTGACTTTTTCCATATTATAGTAATGTCCTTACTTGAAGTCACTTTCATTTCTCATAGCCCTCTACACATGACATGTTTCAGGCCTTCTTATCATAGAATCATAGAATGTACATGGCGACTCGGCCCTGTGGCCATTTACACATTGCCAGTACTCACACTTAAAACTTACCTCCTTTATCTAGGACTGATAGACCAGTCATACTGGGAGTGAATTTAAAACACCCAATCAATTTTCTAATTACTTATTGAAAGAATACAGAGTGTCTTTGCTAGATCTGGAGAGGAAATTTGTTTTGTAAAAGGACTGATCACAGTGTGACAATTTGTCTGTCCACCATGATTTGTTTATTTGCTGAAGCAGGTTCAGATCTCTGGTTCTAGTGATTGCTGGACAATTTGATTTTGTGGAGAAATAATAGGTCTAGGACTGCCTGACTCCTAATGGTCTGGAAGGAAAGGCACAGCTTGCCCCTAAGAAGTCTATGAGACACTCAATAGAGGGAGTATGCCTCCAGCCTCTCTTGGTCGCTAACACCCTTTAGACTCATGATTTTATTTATTTGAGAACTTTTGAGGTATCTGCAAATGCTTGATATGTTTAGTAAGATCCATCCCAAAGGAAGACTTTTATTCAGCTATGAGCCTGATTAGTTAAGAATGCAGAGGGATAAGGACTTCTTTGGATCTGGAGGAAATACCCTTTGTGATCAGCTGTGCCAGACAGAAGAATTTTCTGACCACTGTTGCAACCCTTCATTTTGTAGTGCCGTGTTTTCCATACTATAAGCGGAGTGGAAGGTTTGTTTTCCAAATGCAACAATATTGCATTTTTTAGCATTTAGTCCAGCCCATTTTCAGAGCACAAGGTAATAATATGTGTACCTTCTGCATATTAGAAGTGCATTTAAGAATAAAACACAGTTTACAATCATCTACAAACTTAGTTAACCAGGGTTCCTTGTTTTTGGTGTGGTAGTTAGAGAAGTACATGCTAAACAGCAGAGGTCGCAGCACATATCCCTGCAGTACCCCACTAGTTAACTTCATGGTCTCACAGTGTGCTTGCCACCTTCACAGTGTGGCTTCTGTTTTTCAGCAAATTAGCTATCCAGCTAACAATATAGGAGTCAGTTTGGAGTCCATTTAGCTTGCAGATAATATTGGCAAGTGATATGGTATCAAATGCACTAAAGAGGTTTAGGCATGTTGTATACATTCATTAGACAGGATCTACCCTTAACAAAGCCAAACTGTTGAGGTCAAGTCTTACAATATTTTTAGGTCACAGTTTATCAGGTCAGTTATGACCTGTTCCACAGCCTTACAGATGAGGCTCATCAGGCTGATGGGTTTGTAATCCTGGGGTCCAAGGTAGGGCAGTCTTTGTAGAGTGTCATAATTCCTAGTGTCTAAGGTAGGGATGCCTTTGTAGAGTGTCATAATTCCTAGGGTCTAAGGTAGGGCAGCCTTTGTAGAGTGTCATAATTCCTAGGGTCTAAGGTAGGGCTGCCTTTGTAGAGTATCATCACAACTGTTGTTCTCCATACCTCGTGAGCAAAGCCAGTGGATAAGTTCAGGTTGAACAGTGATAGGAGCAGGCCCAGCAGTGCATATGGCAGTGAAGTATGTTACTTGGTCCCATAGAGGATGTACTTTTGATTTTTATGTGTCCATTACTGATCAGGTTAGTCCCACTGTAATAGTGACCTCTTTTCAGAGGAGACCTGAAGTAATATTTCTGCTGCTAAAGTAAATTTGATCAGGATATCTGAGAACTTCCTTACAGTAATCGAGAGATGTCTTGAGCTTTTTTACATTCACCTAAGCTACCACTGATTCAAGCATATGGGACCTCAGTTTAACATCTGATCTGACAGATGATACATTTTATGAGTGCACCAGCTCCCAATGGTGCACTGCAATGTCAGCTATCCAATCACCTGGAGTGGGAATAGAACCCAAAGCCTTCTGTTTTTTCAGCGGCAAAAGTGTAAGTGCTACCTGATATGTCTGTTTTGGAGAGTACCTTTAACAAGTGTTCTTTTGCAGTGATAGGAGAATTGAGATCCTTATGTATCTCTGCTTTTTGTATAGATTATCTGGGGTGAAATTTGCAATGAATTTGTTTGCCAATATATTTGTGATGTCTGCTGGTTCAGATTAGGTAGCGTCATTAAGATTAAGTTCAGAGTAATGCTGGGTGCTATTTCACAGCTTCCTGGCATACATAAAGAAGGATTTGTAATTATCTTTAACTTCTGATGCTAATCTAAGTTTAAAGGGAGTCTGTTAGCTTTTGTTTACATACCTGTTTGTACTGCTAGCCACTTCATGACGTTGGCCAGGTCTTCTGCTTCTTTTATTTTTTCAGTATGGCATTAACCTCACCTTCTTCCTCTATATGAATATAGTTTTTATTTCTGCTGGTATGTCTTTCTTAATAGATTTTTTAAATCATAACAAAATATTAATCTGATGCAAAAATAAATACAGGAATTATAGTGTGGTACTACTTTAAAATCTGTTTCAAGCCTGTCTCAAAATGATTATAAATAAATAAAAAAGATTTTGCCCCATGTGTTGTTCATCCCTTAGAGCAGACAGGTAAGCTTTCATTATAGCACCTTCTGTGCATGGTAACACAAAGTTAAATTATCTGAAGCTCTGGATTTATAAAAAATCTTATTTGACTACAATCACCTTGCCAAAGGGCAGACAAATATATTTTGATAATAAGAATAACAGAGAAGCAGTATGAGTGCTAGAGAGGGTCACGTTTCCTCTAGATGGAGAATATGAGGCAGTTTTCAAGAGCTGGCCTCATAACAGAGCTGAGCAGATGTGTTAAATCATATAGCTGCACATCAGGGGATGCCGTGTTGTTGATATGCTTTCCTTTGGGTAGCTTCATGATGTTTATGCACTGGTGTGCCTGTCAAGGCACAAGTCAAGCATTCAGTGCCTTGGGCTTGTTTTTACTACCAAACACATTACAGCTCTGTCAACATCTGTAGCTGGAAGCAAATAGTTTTCAAAGTGCTTTCTTTTTCATATATCACATGACTTTTAGGCCATAATGAAATTTTCTTTTCACCACTTATCAGAGTGTTTGAAGAGGACAGTGAGTTACAGATGCAAGAAAAGGAACAGAAAAGGATGTTTTTAAATGTGTTAATAATACCTAAGAAAGGAATTTGACTGACAACATACTAAAGCATGAATCTCTTTTTACCCTCATAGGAGGCTGGGCATAGAGCTTGATTTCTGAGTCAGTGTATCCCATATCATTCATCCAATTAGCCTCAGTTCTACCTAAGTAAGGACAATCAACATACAGCATTTAATGCTCCACATACACAGAGTATTTATAACACAACTAGATTCTGAGTGCACATGCACACTTTCCTTTTTTGCAGCATTAAAAGAGGACACAGTTTGTGAAGTTTGCATATGTCTAACACCATGCTGTTCAACAACTATATGAGATATCTATAGAGTACTACACTGTAGCATAATCTGCCTGAATGATGACAGAATGGCTATAAGTAAAACATTTTTCCTCAGCCATTCTTCTTCCCTTCTGGCAGGTAGGTAAGCAGCGTACTAGGGAACCAGTCAGTAGTTGACCCCTGGTGGAGACCATGGATATGTCTGGTGTGTTTTCTACAGTGGAGAAAGCTATGGCTGAGTTACAAGTGGATGGAGGGCTGGGGCGATATGCTGTGAGTCCATTTTATGCTATCCACTTGGAGAGTAGGGGTGTACATGGGGTAGGAATAGGTAGGCTTTAAAAGGGAAGTACACATTCAGCAGCAGTCTGAATTACCTAGGACACCTTGATGTCCTCAGTGTCCTCAGATATGAACAGACTTAGGCTAGGGGAAGAAAGCAGGGTTTGGTAGTTCCATTAATTAACACAAAAATAAAAATCTAGCAAAGCTAGACTTTCCACTGTGTAATACCTTAAACCTCTTGTATCTGAGGCAACATGGGATATATGTAAATTACCCTTTAAGGATATCAGGTGTTTCAGCTAAATGGCAATTCTGAATGTCCAAGACTTTTTCTTTTATATCTATTTATGAACAATTTCAGCCCAATAAAGTCAAACCCCTCTAGCAGTGGACATGCATGTTTCTGTCTTCTTATGGCATCATCAGCATAGCATAAGAGGAATGTTTGACTTTTGGAAACATAGAGTTGTTGTACCCAACTGATATCCATAAACATTAGGGTGTCTACAAAATATCCCTACTCCTTCTTCTTCTTTTGACTTTTCCTGGTTAGAGATCACCACAGCGGATCACCTGTCCGCTCATGATTGGCAGTGGAGTTTTACAGTGTCGAGTTGCCAGCCCGGTGCCCAACCTTCCACAGAAGGCACACACACACACACACCTAAGGCCAGTTTAGAGTGTCCAATCCACCTACAGCATGTCTTTGGGATGTGGGAGGAAACCGGAGCACCCGGAGGAAACCCATGCGACCACAGGGAGGACATGCAGACTCCGCACAAAAGGCACCCCAGCCAAGGATCGAACCGGAGAACCTCTTGCTGTGATTACTAACAAACTAAAACAATGAATAAAAAGGTCACACAGGAAAACCAATTGGTTAAAAAACAAAACAAGAAAAAATCTAGCAAAGCTAGATTTTCCAATGTGTGATACCTTAAACCTCTTTTATTAGAGACAACACGGGATATATGCAAATTAACCTTTAAAGATATCAGGTGTTTCAGCTAAATGTCAATTCTGAATGTCCAAGACTTTTTCTTTTACTTTTAAGTCTATTTGTGGACAATTTCAAGCCAATAAATCTAAACAGTTCTTGTTTCTGCCTTCTTATGGCATCATCAGCACAGCATAAGTGGAATGTTTGACTTTTTGGAAACACAGGGCTGTTGTGTGACCTTTTTATTCATTGTTTTAGTTTGTTATTTGGGATATTTTGTAGACACCCTAATGTTTATGGATATCAGTTGGGTACAACAACCCTGTGTTTCCAAAAGTCAAACATTCCTCTTATGCTGTGCTGCTGATGCTATAAGAAGGCAGAAACATGTGTGTCCCCAGCTAGAGGGGGTTGGCTTTATTGGCCTGAAATTGTCCATAAATAGACTTAAAAGTAAAAGAAAAAGTGTTGAACATTCAGAATTGCCATTTAGTTGAAACACCTGATATCCTTAAAGGGTAATTTGCATGTATCCCATGTTGCCTCTAATACAAGAGGTTTAAGGTATCGCTTTGCTAGATTTTTCTTTTTATGTTTTCTAACCAATTGGTTTTCCTGTGTGACCTTTTTATTCATTGTTATAGATAAATTAATCAAAACGGAGGTGCTGGGAGTTGCTGATAGTTAGATGCGGGGAGCCAAAAATACTGGAAAATGTTAATTGTGCTTGTGTAGACCACAGATAGATTTTTTCAGAAATGTTCTCCAATTTTTTATTTTTCTATTAAAACTATCCATTTTAATAGAAGATTGATCCTATTGAATGTAGTGAGATACCCTGGAGAAAATAAATACTTTAGTGAACTCTTGTAGTAAATAGTCATCAAACAAATCTAAGAAAGGCAGAAATAAAAGTTACCTCTTCTACTTCAAAGTTTTGGGAGACTAGTATTTTCAAAATTATAATAATAACTGAAGAGAGGTACAGAAAGTCATTACTAAAAATTCCAAAACTGTCTCCACAGACAACGGTCCTGCTGAAGGGTATAACCTTAACAGGACATTTATTAATAACCTGTTGGCATCTCTCTGACTATGTCTGATCAGGGGGTATAAGTGGAGGATGAGAACAGCTGGTAACACTTTTCTGTTTCCTCAAACTAAGCCACCCCTAATGCTAATTTGTCTACTGTCTTGCTGTTGCCTTCCTTAAGTCTTAAATTGTAGGAGTGCATCAGTATAGTATATGTGACTATATTAAGTATATTAAAACAAGAGAGACCCATGTTGTCACCTTCATTAACAGATGGAAGTCTATAGATTCTATAGATTGAATCCTGACATCAGAATCTTTGCAGGTATTTGCAGAAGTTCAGTGGAGCAAGTTAACAATTAGAACAGAGGATTAACATTATAAGTTGTTAATGAACTGCTTCAAGTGGTACATGGTTTGATTCCCCCAGCCTTCATTTGCCTACTGTGTGTCCCTGAACATTTAACCAGACAATGCTTTGAGGAAATTGAGCTAAGCTGCAAAATAGTTTCCTGGAACTTATGTATGTGGACACCTAAAAAGAAGATGATTATCAAAAATAACTTGTCATGAAATATCTTATATTAGGAGGATCTAAGGGGATCTAGTATGTGTCAGTTTGGGATGAGATGGTGGATAAGACTTTCTTTTTTCCTGAGAAATGGCTTAAACGTCTAATACCAATGCTTCTGCATACTCACAAAAGCCTTTGTTGCCCCTATAGTGTCTTTTTAAGCAGAGTCTACCTAATGGAAATTCTTACATAACAAACTCAAACCCAAATTTGGACAACATCAGAGTGGCATTACTCAATGCTGGAAGTCTAAAGAGTAGTAGTGTAGTTATGGTGAGTGAAAGGGTCCAACTGCTTTGGGTGCAAAGTTATAGGGTGTGCAATCAGTTTATCCTGATTGCTCTTTAATGCATATAAAGTATGTACTGGATTTGCAGTCAAACCTGAGAGCTGCAGCACTCAAAGCATGGTCTAAACAGGTTAACAGTGAAAAAAAAATTCTTTAGCACTGTAGCTTTCTGTGTGTGGTCTACCTGCTTGTGACCACTGTTTGCTTCATTATAGCAAGCAGTTTGCTACAGTTTAAAGTGAAAAAAAATGCTTAAAGTAAAACTTGAGTGCTGTAGAACTCTGTGTAGGGTGTAAACTGTAGCAACTGCTTGCTACATTTTTTTTACTAAGGAAAGTGGGTCAGGGCCAGTGTAAACAGACATGAAATGATTGGCTCCTGCATTTTAGGAATCACAGGTACTTGAAAGTGGACTTTTTTTTCTATTGAAGAGTTGGAGCAGGAGGGAGGGGGCATGTATCTGGTTACCTGATTGGTGTTACAGTACAATGAGTGGACCTGTTTTGCCATTCCATTGAAGAGCTGGGAGGAGATGGAAAAAGTATGTAGTATTTCTGGCCACCTGGTTGGCATGCCAGTAGAATTTAGCTGACGTCGGGTCAGATTCCATAAACTTCAAGGACATCTCACGATTTGTGGCTAACCAAGTAATATGTAAATATGCCTCAGTTTGCAGAGAACACCTCAGGTCAAAGCAGACATAACCAGTGATGTTAGAGCAGCCACAATCAGTCATGTCAAATAAGTGTTCAAGGAAAACTTACTCATAAAGTAATATGTGTCTGTGCATTACCAGGGCACACCTGCAGAAGGTATACAACACCAATGGAACTGTCAGTAATGCTTAATGAAAAATGTGCATCAGCCATTATGTCTGAAAAGTGACAAAAATCCATAGCTCTTAGATATCACTGTAATACATAGACAGGCACATATAACTGCACCCATCATGATTTGCAGAATCCAACATAATCTGTAAAATTTCTAATGAAAAATTAAGTACAGTGAAGAGCAGTTACAGCCACTTCTCCATGGCTAACAGTAGCTAACAATGGGTGCAGGACACATGTAGGGAACACAAGTAACACACATACCAAAGGAAATAGAGTGATAGAAAAGCAGATGTGGGGTGGGGGTGAAGATGAAGGGCACACAAGAAGTAAGATGGAATAGGAAGGTCAGACAGAGAGTCAGAGAGTCAGAGGGGGCATGGGCAAAAACTTTTTTTGATGGGAATAAGCCCCATTTTTTGTTTTGTAGAGAATGGAAGAAATTAAAAAGGCACAGAAAGAGGAGGTGGACAAAACAGTAGACATAAGCATATACTAAATATCACAAGATATGACAGACAAAGGTCGGAAATACACATAAAGGATAGGTAAGGTACACAGACAGCACACATAAACTATACAACCCGGATGAAAGAAAAATGACAAACAGAAAAGGGATGCATGCCAACTGTGGAGTGTCGAGCAAAGCAAAAATACATATGTACCAATGCACAAATCAGTGCTGAGACGTTACAAACTGTATGTCAGCCATACCAGAATGAATATTATCAAAAGTAGGTGTGTGTGCCTGAGGACACTAAATGCGGAGTGCCAGCATTGCAGTACAAAATGAATATCAACTACAATCATCACTAGGGTGTCAGTAGTACAAGTGTAAGCCAATCAGCAGCAAGGACAATCAAATCTAGTGGAGGGCAGACAAGAACCTCCAATGCTGCATGCGGAAGACAAACAACTAAGTACAGTGCCAAACAGCAGTACCACAGCAAAAGAAGAATGTGGCTGTGTAATAAACAAATAAGTCCCACAAACACAGCTGACATGGAATGATTATGCCAAAGCCACATTTCATGACAGATGCAACAAATATGGGTGTTCAGGTATACACTGTAGATGTGTGACATGCAATGGCATTATATAAGGCAAACAGAAAGATGGCTCTTCATACATACCCACACCAATGACATACAATATGAAGTAAATGGTGATACATATATGATTAATAAATGCTAATGAATGCAAGCTTGAGAATAGGCAGGATGCATGCAATTGCTTGCACACATGTACAACTTAAACACCGATGGAATCTACTGAATTGTGTACACCTTGTGTGCATATACATTGCATGTATATGATACCCATCATGGTGGCACAAGGTCATATTGTATCAGTACTGGTGCATTGCAACTATGATTTGTTGTAGGAAGGTGAATGAACATACACATAGACATATGCCATATACATGTGAATCAAATCATGCAGGCCAAAGCTATAAGGGGAAGGGATATGGACAACATAGGTCTACATCAGTGAGAAAAGGCTATCAGGAGAAAATAAGCACAGAATAAAGCAGGACAGCTATAGTATAGCTAAGGATACACAGTGCATATACATGGGTCAACAAAACAAGATGGACAGCATGTCCTTGCAAGGTACATTGAAGCAAATGGCCAACTTGTGACATATGCATAGTGCATTGGGGATGGCTATAAACATGTCTGTGTACAAATGACACAAACAACATAGTAATGTGGAAGAGATAAACAGCAAATGGCATAGGTACACAATAAAAGTAGGTCTGAAGGTCACATATCCATGTATACCGCCATGTAAACATAATACAACAGGTGGCACACTCGCCATTATTGATATAAATATCATAATATATGTGCAGGACTGACCAAAGGACAGTCTTGTGTACAGAAGTACATCACAACAAAATGGAATAAGTGCATATTAAAAGGGCAGTTGTGTGTCGATTGTATTATGGCCATATACATGTACCTCCATGTAAACCAGTACATATGTGCTAGCAAGGGGTACACATGGAAATGTATGCTAACCCATGTATACATGTCCTAATATAAGCTATGTTCAGTAATATCAGCTAGTGCCATAAGCAAGGTGTAGACAAAAAAGGAATCCTGAGTGATGCTAATGAAAACATCACTTCCATATAGTCAATAAGTGAATGTTAATGCAGTATGTGAAGGATGCATGTTCATATGTACCTGTCCCAGTACTCTAAAACAGCTTGTCAAAATAATTGCCAATACATAACACATACAAACCATTGTACCAGTGGGACATTATGAACTAAGAATGTTGCATAAAATCAAGAACATGTAATGTTGTTGAACAGACATAAGAAATGGGTGCAATACATACACACAGATACCCTGCAAATAAGTATACTTGAATGACTTGACCGTGTTATGTGAGAATAATGCAGGATGCAAGTTGCTGTTATACCTTCTAAGTATATTCAGGAGCAACACAAGCAGAACAATCATGTCTGACTCACTTATGCTAACTGTAACAGTCATAACTGTCACATACAGGGCTAGAGTGCATCACACATAACAATATTATGCTGCATTGCATACATAGGAATACACCCATATAGAGACTGAAGGAGTAGCAACTCTGCCCATATGGAGCAATGTATGCAGTAATAATAGCATGTGATGGTCATGTAAATAATGGCAATACACATGTCATTTGCTAATGTGTGGGATACTACATCAGCAAGATATAGCCACATGTGACCTGATATGTTTCAGTGTTCATTATGATGTGTGTCTGAAAAGCATGACAGCAATATGAGATGTGTGCACAATTGTGCCTAGGCTATACAAATTGGAATATGGAAAACACTATGGTGGCAGCACTACTAAGTGGATCACACAGGCAATACTTACATTCCTGAGAGACTGCCCTGATGGGTTGAACATCATGTAATATCTCTCTAACAATCTCCAGGAAGGAGTCATGCATGCCTCACACCATGTCCTGACACATGTCACTCATGAGGTCCTTCATCTGCAACTGGAACACATCTGTCACTACATCTCATATTTGGTCCTGAAAAATGTCAGCCTGGCATGGTGCTGGATATCTTCTAAGCTGAGCTGCAGGAAAAATGGTATATGCAGATCTCAGTCTGTTGTCATTGTCATCATCCCTATTATGGTCACCAACCTGGTCCTTGGACTCCAATTCAGTTGGAAGTGGTCTGGTGTGTTGTTGAAGTTTAATTAGTGAGGTGGCATGTGTTACGTGCTCTGTCACATTTCAACACAGGAACAAAACATTATACCTACATAACAGGTGTTAACCTAAAAATGGTGAATAAATTAAAATGCAGACAAAAATTACATAATCTACATGTTGCAAGTGTTAACTATGTGATGTTACACTACTATCTGACCTTATCTAATTGTAAAACTTATCTGATGTCAGGCAAACATCTAATCCATGCAAAAATTACAAAATGGTGTATCATGTACATCACAGTCATATGCCCAACATGTCTCAAATAAAGCACAGTCATTGATAAGACATGCACATAAATGCCACATCTATTAAGGACAATCACAAAACTTTCTTCACATATGTCCGCAATCTCAAAAGTAACACCCAAATCTGATCAAAACTGGTGGTTAATAACACCACGCACACAAATGCCATAGATATAGTGAAGCTGCTGGCAGACAGGTTCAGTGAAAACTTCACTCCCCTGTCCCCCCATCAGTAAACCAGGATGTCCCCAGCACAAGCCCCTGTCCCCTCATCACCAGGGAGCAGGTCTTTAATGCCCTCTCAAAGGCAAAAAATAGAGTATCCATGGGACCCAATAACATCCCTGGCTGTATCCTACATGAACTCAGGCATGAGCTCTCAGGTCCATTAAGCACCCCATTCAACCAAAGCCTGAGTACCAGCTTTGTCCAAGCTGAATGGAGGACAGCCACTGTCACCCTTCTACACAAAGGTAAAGCATCCACTGACCCAGGCAATTATAGGCCCATCAGCCTAACTAACCTGATCTGCAAGGCCATGGAACGCATTATCATGGACCTTCTAAAGAAGGACATTGGCAACCTCCAAACACTTGATCCCACACAGTTTGGTTTTGTCAAAGGGAGATCATGCCTGTTAAACTTGGTTGACTTTTTCAAAACAGTCACCAAAGCCATGGATGAGGGTAAGATGGTGCACACCACCTACCTTGACCTAGCCAAAGCCTTCGACACTATTCCCTACTTGGTCATAATAGATAAACCTTCCCAGCTAGGCATCAACCCACATGTTACCAGATGGGTAGCTAACTGACTCACTGATAGAACCCACTCAGTCAAAATAGGGATAGCCACCTCTAGTAGGAGACCTGTAATAAGTGGTGTACCCCAAGGATCGGTCTTAGGGCCCCTACTATTGGGATATACTTTTCTGAGATGCAAGCCAAAACCAGTGGTCTGTGGCTGACCAAGTTTGCAGATGATGGCCAGCTGGGCACTCTCTTAAATTCCCCCAGTGATGTGAACATCCTCCAAGAGGTCCTTAACTAAACTAATGACTGGTGCCAGAAGCATGGCCTCAGACTGAATGCCAAATAATGCATCATTATCCCCTTTGGGGAAAATGGCATCCCCACTAATTATAACATTAATAACAATGTACTAAGCGTGCAATCAATCATGAGGGACTTGGGTACCCAGGTTGATAGCAACATGACTTTTGACCACCACATTGCCTTCTTTCTACAGGGCTCACTTCATAAATAAGGTTATTTCATCCAGGAACAAGGAGGTCATAACATCCTTGTACTCAGACCCATTATCAAGTACAGTGCCCCCTTTTGCATGTACCTTCCCAAGCACATGCAGAAGCTGGAGAGATCATAGAATTTCCTGACCAGTAACATCCAGGGTTTCAAACACCTATCATATACAAATAAGCTAAAAACCCTGTCCCTCTATTCAGTCTCATACAGACTGCTCAGAGGTGACCTGTGTCTGGCATAAAAGGCCTTCTCAGACCCTGCGTTGATGGAGTTGCTACATATCTGTAAGTCAAACTCCACTTGTGCAACCTGCATGCAAGGCCTTAACCTGGTCTGTGACATTAATAGAACTTGTTGGTGGGATATATTTGTGTCCCAAAGACTACCCCATCTGTGGAATAGACTCTCTCCCCATGTCAAGCAGAGTACCTCTCTAGCCCTCTTTAAGAGGAACCCGGATGACTGGATGGGAAACAGAAAGTACATCCCTGGGTCCCACCTGTGTCCCTGCTGGACCAGTAGTCTAGTATCATCCTATGAACCTATGAACCTATAGCCCAGTTAAATACATATTCATTACAAATGTATATAAGCAGCAACCGTATGCATTGTGTGACACTGTTTAATGTGTTGCTATGACTGGTTGTTACAAAACTTAACAGCTGTTATATGTGTCTGTATAAAATAACAACCTACAGGTTACACAGTGCACAATTAGTGCTACTGAAGCATTATGATGGGCTTGGAAATGAGGTCACTCACAATAGTGATATGCATGTGTATGTAATATACTTAACAAGTTGTCTTGTATTGTTATGTATATTACATTCACAAACATATCACAATAATGATATGTATGTGTATGTAATATACATAAGTTGTCTTATATTGTTACATCTATCTACTGGTTTACAGTATATATTGGCATGTGACACACAACACAATCAACTTTGCAGGCAGACATCTGAAACAACTATTTATAACTATGTCAGATGTGCAAAAATATAATTAAGAGATTATATGATATGCAATTAACAACATCAAATCTTAAGAAAGAGGGCATATGTAATGTTTGTCCAAGTTACATCACAGTACAGTACATTTGTTGTGGCACTGTATTGGTCACTAGATCTTGCCCAAAAGGTTTATTTATATGTTGTATAACAAAAGATACATAGTAGTAGTAATAATAATAAGGATAATGTCATGATTATGCCATACTCTTAATGTTATAATAGTCAAACTACTAATGATATAAATAGAAGGCCATGAATGAGTCAGCATTCATTAGTAACTCCAGTACATTGCATGGCATGAAGTACTCAGTCTATTTAACATACTTTTATTGTTATTTGTACATTTACTGATGTATTAGCCTTTAACATATATGCAAAGCACATGTGCACAGCACACAGGCATATATATGTATATATTAGGAAGCTTCAAGACAAGTATGCTTTGCCATTTTAGCAAGCAACATTGATATTCAACTTGATTCCAAAAGACTTTGTTCAGTGTAGGTTAACACAGACACTCACACCATAGCTTGATAAATGTGGCCTCTGGTATAAACATGCTGATAGATAGACCTTACACCCATATCAAATCTGAAAGCAGCTCCACAGGAATATGCATACCTGTGTTACCTATGGCATTTTAATATAGTACTGCACATGCCACACTCTCAGCACTCACTGTCCTTTTGTGGACTATTTTGTATTTTGTATCCACATGCTGAAATGTAGTTCCCATGTGTGCCTTCCCATATCTCATTCATTCCTCACACATACACACACACACACACACACACATATGTATATATATTACATATATATATATATATATAGAGAGAGAGAGAGAGATAGATAGATAGATAGATAGATAGATAGATAGATAGATATAGATATATATAACTGTGTTGCTGTATCCCAAACACTGCTGCACATTCCATGGCTGATATATACTTGCTGTGATCGATGCTCTGCAAGATTGAATGTATTCGTACCTCTAAATGAGTCATTTTGCAGCAATAGCCTGTGCATTGAAGCATCACCTTTTATGTGACATTCCATGTCAGGCACAGGACATGAAGCTTGCTTGTTGTGTTTTTCTTTTTGGATGATCCTTGGGATGTCTGTCATTAATTATGTTGCTGTATGTTGTTTACTGTGTTGTACCCAACTGTTACACATCACACATTGCTATGTGCGATGCATCAGTTTTAATCTATGACTCCTGCTTTTAGGTAATGTTTGTGCTGATACATTTCCATACACTGCATGGGGCTGTATTTCTTGTGGTACTAGCTATTTTGTAGATAACATCCTATGCTACTTATCTGTATGATGATACCCTTCCTGTACAATGACACTTTCTGTTGTGCACACCTCCTGTATGCCACACATTTGCTAGTGTGGTGCTCCTTTTTGATGTACCTTGCAGAGAGCCTTCCTGTGGTGATGTTTCCTCTGTATACATCCAGATGTGTTTCTTGCTGAGGGTTGGGCATATGGTCTTATGGATATATCATATCCTTCTTTTATGTATGATCTTCAGTGTGGACAAATAATAGTTTCTTTCCATTGGTCATGCTCTGTGCACCTCTTGTGGGGCAACAGTATGTGAACATCTCTGTTTAGTCTGTATACATTTGTATGTGTGGCTTGTCACAACTCAAAAGTTTGTGTCAGACACTCTCTGTTGCCTGAGTTAGGATATATGGCTGCATCCGCCATCACCCATGCCTACTTGTTCTCATCCCTATGTCTTCCTGATCATCTTTTGACAGCTATGATAGTTCAACATCAGACATCTCTGGTTCTTGGGATAGGTCACCTAGACCTGTGGCAGGGATACCACCATGCTTTAATGTTAACATGTTGTGAAGCATGGCACAGACAGTGACCATCTGTATTGCTTTTTCTTGTGTATATTGCAGTGCACCCCCAAATGTGTCCAGATGTGTGAACCTTGCTGTTAGCATGTCAAACACTCATTCAATGTTATTTTATTTCACAGCATGTTCTCTGTTGCATGCATCTTTGGCTGGGGTTGATGGGGTTCTGTATGGTGTTGTTAGCCAAGGCTCCAGTTTATAACCGCAGTCACCTGCTTTCTGGGAGATAAGTAGGAATATTTGTTCATCTTGTTTTCTGTTGCAATGTCTGACTACTACTTGCCATATAGTGGTGGTTATGTACTTACCTAGTAGGAGCACCGTTGGTATTTCACCATGTTGTAAAGCAGACCTCGGGCCCTCTCCCTTCATATTGCTGCATCATGCACACTACCAGGAAGTGTTACCATGATATTACTAATAAGACCATCAACAGAATACACCACTTGACAATTGAAAGATGGCTACGCCTTTCTATTGATGTACCATTCAGCAGCAAGTACAGATCATTTTCTTTTTGAATAATGGGTGCAGTCTGTTATACCAAGGACACAAGGGAAATTGGCTATGGCATAGAACAGTTGCATGACAGTTCTGCACTCCATGACTGTTGTTAGGAAGTGGATGTATTCATCTCTTTTTGTGCAAATTACTGCAAGGAATTGTGTGAAAATGCAAATGGCAGCTGTGTGGGACACTCCTACAACATCTCCCTTATGTTGTTGAAATGTCCTAGATGCCAGTATACCCAGACTCAGGCAAACTTTTATTTCTACCGGTACTGGTTTACCCCACAGACTGTGAGCTCACACATGGGGTGTACATGTCCTGCATGCAGCCTGCATCATCTCTCTATAAAATCTGTATCTATCTATTATTTCCAGTTCAGAGAGCTGGCTTAACTGTGGCCAGGTTCTATGCCTGGCTAGCTATCTTCTGGGGTGCCCTTACAGA